>NC_084520.1:16201811-16381811 GCF_024500385.1 Phyllopteryx taeniolatus | reverse complement strand
AAGCGCTGCATCGTGGCAGTGAACTCGGCTCACTTCACAACAAGCAGCAGTTTGGCAGAGAAAGAACAGCTTTTTTTTTTTTTTTTTTTGGACGAACATAACTTTGCCTTTGGCTAGCTTAATCCTAGCACACAATGTAAAACGCCATAGATGGGCTAACAAATATTGATAATTTCGGTGTAATAAGCCTTTTAGCAATTGATATTTGTATACAAAGGGTGCATCAACACAAGTCGACAGACAATGTAACAATACTCACACGCATATGTAAAACGACTAATGTTATTGCCACTAAGTCATAGTCACTAAGAATAGTTGGGAAAGTCTTAGAATTTCTCTGCATGACTGTAATATACTGCCTCCCCCGTGCCCAAGTCCTGCACACAGGTAGGAGTCACAATTAATTAATCCGGATGTAATTATTTACATTCTATATAAATTCTGTAGTTTTTACTGTGTCTTATGAATTACAATATTATAGAGTGCTGTTTTCTGTATTAAAAAATGTTCAACCGTTGAGTGAACACTGTGAGAGCAGTAGATACATTTAACCTTCCAATTATTTTTTTGTGGAAATACAATTGCAGTTTAATGTGTTCACAAATTGTATTTTTTTTGCCAATCCAGTTTTCCCGCCTTTAAATAGCACGGCATTCTTAACTGGCATGTCCTTTGATTAATTCCTTAGCATTCAGCCCCCTCACCCCCCAGTCACTCGGATGTTCCGTTGTCACTGCAATTTAGTGTTTTTAGTCTGCTTTTAAAAGACGTGTTAACACTTTAACCTCCCCGCGTCCCCCCAACTAACCTCATGGATTTTATGCTACTCCTGCCGCGATTGAGGTCAGGTGGTTGCGGGTGCGGGTGGGGAAAAAAAGGCCTTCCAAAAAAACCTCCAAAAGCTAAATGCAAAGAAAGAGCCTCTTGATCCCGTGACTCCCATTTCGAGAAGGGTTGATCATTAAAGTGCTCTCTCCGCGTCCCTTAAGATGCGTTTTGTGACTATGTAACATTGTGGCGAAGCGGACGCATGATAAGAAAGCCAGTGTGCGCAATCTCTACTGACCGTAAGTAAAAAAAAAAAAAAAAAAAAAAATTGTCTCAGGTTGGACGTAGAAAAGTGGGATATTTCTTAGCAGAGTCCTGTAGTATTTGTTGCATTCATGGCGCAGTTTAAAACATTTTTTTTTGTATTCATTAATCTCTCAATCTTGTTAATTGAATTACGGCAAATCATAAAATACTAAAATATTATTACAATTGATTGATTGTAATTCATTTTAATATTATCCCCTCGTTTGTCTGAAAATATTTACTAACAGTAGTTTTTATTATTTAGTATGTTTTTGAACATTCTTTTGCTGTTTTACTGCTTCACAGATGCAAATGTGTTGGAAACACAGACAGTTCTCAGGACTGTTTTAAATTTCTCCAACTGCCCCATAAAAATACACACATACATGATTTGGACTCTTTAACCGTTTTAAGATTCTCCCATGATCCGTCATAGTCTGACGTGCATGTTTCTGTGGGAACCCGTGCGAATGTGGTGGGAACACAGACAGTTCTGGCCCGTATCGATCCCACCGTGAACACCCTCCTAAACGCGTAATGTCTCCAGGCGAAATCTTGAATGCAGCATGCCCTCCGTGTTGTTAGTTATTCCATCCATTAAGCAAGCAGAGAAGCTGACAGGCACAACAAATGTCACGTAAAAAGGAGGTTGGTTTTTGTTATTTTTTCGCTCCTCGCCCTTCCTCCGTGCGCAGCGGCGTCCATGTTGTTTAGGATGAAGCTAGTGTGTGTAAAGGAGATTAGTGCTGATCCTAATTTGTTTGAGAATACAGAAGCGCCGCCTGGCTTTCTCTCTGCGGCGGAGATCAGATAGAAGAAGCTCCGTCAGCAAGTTCAATGATTGATTTTCTTCTTCATTTAATTTTTAATGAGCTACAATACAAAACTAAATTGGGGTCATTGTAACCTTTGGGGATATTTTTCTTTGCCTGCTTGTGTCTAATCACGGAATATTTATTTTTATTTTTTAATGTTCTAGTTGCCAGCAGTGCATGTTCGTATTTGAGTATACTGAGCAATTCAGGGAAGCTCCTTTTCTACCCAATCACGGCACCCGCCTGTTCCCAATTAGCCTGTTCACCTGTGGGATGTTCCAAACAGGTGTTTGATGAGCATTCCTCAACTTTCTCAGTGTTTTTTGCCACCTGTCCCAGCTTTTTATGGAACGTGTTGCAGCCATAAAATTCCACGTTAATGAATATTTGCTAAAAACAATAAAGTTGATCAGTTTGAACATAAAATATCTTTGTAGTGTATTCAATTAAATATAGGTGGAACATGATTTGCAAATCATTGTATTCTGTTTTTATTTGTTTAACACAACGTCCCAACTTCATTGGAATTGGGGTTGTACATATACACACACACACACACACACCATCGTCTTCTCAGCTACTCCACTGACTACATGTGTGTACGTGTGTGTGTTTTCATGACAGCGCTCCTGCAGATCAATGATCACAGTTGCCTAGCAACCAGCTGATGGCGAGGAGGAGAGCGCGAGCGAGTGAGCAAAGACAAAGACGTGCGGAGGTCTGGAGAAGGAGTAAATGGACGATAGGAAGTAAGAGAGTGTGTCAAATCAGCTGCGTGTGTGTGTGTGTCATTGTGTTGATACTATGGCACTAGAAATAGAACATGGCGCTGCCATGGTGACGCCAGCAGCTGATTGAATTATCTTTATCTTAAAGCAGGAACAAAGTGCTTAAGCAATAGAAGGGAGGAGGTAGGCAGAAAGAAAAAAACAAGATTAGCTCATACGTGGCATTCAAAAAGTCTTTTTGAATATGATGCCAGAAAACTTGGCACACCAATCTTTGGCCAGTTTTGGCCATCCCCTGTCTGGAAAGTATTTACATTCAAAAAGTGAAGGCTGAGAATACTTTTGTATTGTCAGCGCTTCGCTTTTCCCACATTTTATTTATATTTCAGATGTTTATGTAACATGGGTTCATGATGTGTATTTGCTAGATGCATGGGGTTGATACTTTATGATCATCTTAGTTTTAAGTGCTTTGCTGCCATCTTGTGGTATCGATACTCAATTACAGTATTTTGTCACTGTCCATATCCCGAGGGTTGACTGTATAATGTGTGCTGTGTTTTATGTTACAGCCTTTTTCCAAAATGGATTCAATTCATATTTTTTTCTCAAAATTTGCCACACAACACCCCTTAATGACAGAAATATTTTTGGGTATTTTTTTGAAAATTTATTATAAATAAAAATAACTAAGAAAGAGGCCCAGACTTGAATCCGAATGACCATTTCTAGAGAGAAATGAAAAGGGCTGCGCACTGTTTTTACTATTGTTAATAAATGCGCAAAAATAAAAATAAAATGTTTGTCTTTTTCATCGTCATTATGGGGTGTGGTGTGTAAAATTTTGAGGAACAAAAATAATTTAATCCATTTTGGAATGCAAAATACAGTGAATCCCCACTAATTTGCAGTTCGGCATTTGAACAATTCACATAATGTCGGATTTTTTTAGTGAACCTCTAAGGTTATTCGCTGACATACGTTTTTAGACTATTATGCCAGCTAAAACTATTGATGAGCCTCAGGTGGATGTTTTTTTATGTAACATGGGTTCATGATTGTGTAGATGCTAGATGCATGGTGTTGATGCTTTATGATCCTCTATGTTTTAAGTGCTTTGCAGCCAGCAGCTCTATACACAATTACAACCCCCTTTTAGGGTAGGGTGGGTGGAGTCAATTATTTCTACTACAGTGCATCCTGAAAGTATTTACAGCACTTGTTTTTTGAATGTGAATACTTTCCCAATGGGGAATATAGGTGTGCCCAACTTGTGAGATCATAATTTGTTTTTAAATAAATTTGCAAAGAAATATGTTGTCATTATGTGATGTCGTGTGTCGAATTTTGAGGTAGAAAATGATTTTAATTAATTTTGAATTAAGGGTGGAACCTAACAAAATGGGGAAAACGATAAAGTGATTATATGGAGTGGATCGGAGAACCAGGCGGAGGCGGGTGGAGGAGCGATGTGGATCCCGGAGGAGGCCTCCGTGTCTGGGTTAGAATAACGGCAGCAGCCACGGAGGCTCTTAAACTTTATGGAGGGTAGAAAATGGACAATTAGCATCTCCTATGTCGTCGTCATGGTAACCCTCCCCTCCCTGCCCACTCTTCCTCATCTGTGGAGCCTGACCACCCCAGCCCCCACTACCAGGCCATACCTGCACGTACACTTGCTTTGATTCAATACAATCTATACATTCTTTTCCATGTTATCATTTATTTCGATTTTTGTTTTTGTTTGTTTTTGTTTAATTTCAAGCTCCAGCTGGCATGTTTCCTATTTCCGAGAAATCATTAACATCTATCAGCCTCCCGCAGGTTGTCATGCCCTTCTTCGCAGCTGTGGGCAGGGTTAAGGGTAATTTTTTTTTTGGTTTTGTTTTTTTTGTGCAACCTCAGAGCAGATAATGAACAGCCAGGCCGATAACAAGCAGCACGCCGTCACCTTTGAACTCTCCGATATGTCATAAAAATCCCCCTAGTGTAGCAGAAAATGCTTCCCTGCCCCCACACACATAGTCCATCCAGGTATAGATCTGAAATAGATCTATACCTGGATGGACTGTGTGTGTGTGTGTGTGTGTGAATGTGCGCATGAAAGTTAGCACACGTGCGCTAACGCTACTAGTTGCAATCCCTTGATGAGGACGCTTCGCCACTATTGTTATAAATGGACGAGAAATTGCCACGAGGTGACCCCTTCTCACCTCGCACACACACGCGTGCGTGCACACGCCCACGTGGCTGTTTGCACTATTGGCAAGCGGAATTAGTGAATGTACGAGCTACACAGAAACTCATTATAACGCGATTAGAGGCAAACCTCCCGTTTAATCTCATTTAGGATAAGGTGGCTGGCCGTCAAACACACTCGCACTCACTCAGGCACACGCACACACTTTTAACAGCAGGTGTGTGCGTGTTAGACGCCCCTCGTGCCGTGTTTTCATGTCACGCACGCCATGCTGTTTTTTTGTGCTAAAAACTGACAACTGAGTGTTGCTTGCTCACACTCTGGCTCGCATGCACAGGGATGCTGACAGATGAGTTTTTATTTTGGGCCCCCACCCATACACACATAATTTATATATATATATATATATATATATATCTACAGATCCTCACACACATATATGTACACAGTGACCTTCTCAATGCTGAGTAGGCGAAGAGTCACGGGTCAGCGGTTGCTGTCAGCCTGTCAAAGAGAATGAGGTGGATGTGAGGAGGAAGGATGGACTAATGGATGGAAGAATTGACGAATGGCTGGATGGATGCGTCCATCACATCGTTCCAAAGGGGTGGGAAATTTCCGGTAAATTTCCAAGCGTGTATCTCAGTTTACCTGGATATCAAATCCATTTTTGAAATGAATTGAAATGCCATTAGGCGGCACGGTGGACGACTGGTTAGAGCGTCAGCCTCACAGTTCTGAGGACCGGGGTTCAATCCCCGGCCCCGCCTGTGTGGAGTTTGCATGTTCTCCCCGTGCCTGCGTGGCTTTTCTCCGGGCACTCCGGTTTCCTCCCGCATCCCAAAAACATGCATTAATTGACAACTAAATTGCCCGTAGGTGTGAATGTGAGTGCGAATGGTTGTTTGTTTGTATGTGCCCTGCGATTGGCTGGCAACAAGTTCAGGGTGTTCCCCGCCTCCTGCCCGATGATAGCTGGGATAGGCTCCAGCACGCCCGCGACCCGCGTGAGGAGAAGCGGCTCAGAAAATGGATGGATGGATGAAATGCCATTAATCTGTACCGCTGGGGCAGAGCCGCCACTGCTTTCCATAGGCCAATGAAAAAACTTTGGCGGAATTCGTAGCGCCTAATCAGGACTGCTTCACCAGCTTTTACTTTTTAAAAAAATCCTGTGGAACCAAAGTTTTTGTGTCGTACTTTTTGTACGATTCCTGGGGTTTCATTGTAAAAAGTTGTTTCATTGGCGAACTATACAGGCTGAGTGTACTGTGCCCCTGTATTAAATATAAAATGTACATTGTGTCGAAAGGATAGACAAAATTGTTGATTCTTGCAGTCACTTGTTGCTACGCAGAATTCGTAGGGCCATTGGCCAATTTAAGGGGAGAAAAAAAAAAAGAAGCATCAGCAAACTAGGGGCTTCTCAGTGTTTTAGATATAAAACTGAATTCACGTGCACAATAAAATAGTGTTGGGACAGGTGGGGCACTACCCCAAATGCAGAGCTGCCACTACGTTCTATAGGACATAAAAGGGGGCGTTGTCATTTCGAATGGCAAACTATAGGGGCCGTGACAGTACCATTTCCGCGGGCACGTATTAAATTGAAAAATGTACATTTTAGGGATGAACGTAACATCTGCTGTACTGGGTGGGGCACTGCCCCTAATGCAGAGTTGATTTGTGCAGCCTTTTTTTAACGCTGCTCTAGGGAAAACATGTCGTCACGTTATTATTTGATAACGCCTTTTGCGCCAAAAGGTCAGCTTGGCCCGGGGATGGCGAGAAGCGCGAGGTAAGCCAAGCAGTTAGTTAGGCGAGCGGCGGGTTGGGGTTGCGGTGGTCAGTCCCTCGGGAACGCAAACGGTGCTGATGTTGAGATTGTTACCATGGTAACCCCCCCATCCCCGTTTCCCTTTTTCCCCTCACATATCAGGTGGCCGCTCCTCGGGCTGGCATTTAATGTCGGCGCGGCGCTCCGTGGTCTTAAATATGCTTAATATCTGCTTGACGGCCGCGCTGTGTGGTCGCACGGACGCCGTTAATCAGCCTTTAATGCCTTGCCGGAGTAAATACATCCACATAAGCACGTATTAGCCCCGAAGGACGCGGAGTTGGCCACTATTATTGGAGCGCATGTGCGTGTCTTTGTGATCATCTTCTTTTCACAGGAGACAACATCACCTGCTGCCACTTTTCTTGGACGTGCTCAATAAAGGTGAGCGCGAAAGCACAGACAGCACGCGGCCCAGCTGACCTTTTCCACCAAAAGTCGTTATCAACTGCATTGCTACCTTGACTTGCAAGTGCCCCAACTTATGACTTTTTCAAGTTCCGAGCAGTCGCCTGCTCGATTTATTTATTTATTGATGGATTTATTTTGCGAGCCAAATTTTGAGATGCGGTAATCTCCAGAGTTAGGAGCAGGGTCACGCAACATATTAAGCTTGCAGGTCAATGTACTACCCTGGTAATGCTACTCCATATTTTCCCATGAGCAGTTGAAAAGGCTCTGGTGGAAAAGTGTGCACAAATCCGATAGCATTAGGGGCACTTCCCCACCCAATCCCTCTGGCTAAGCGTTCCTCTAAAAATGTACATATTTATATTTAATACAGAGCCGTGACTTGTGTCCGGGGGCGCGGAACTGTGAGGAACCTCTATTTTGCCATTCAAAAAGCATTTAGCCTGCGTCATTTTGTTGTTTTGTTTCCATGACTTTGATAGCATTTTGGTGGCGCGTGGACACGTCGCAAAACACAAAACAATTCTTCATTATCCATAATATGTCTCCTTGAAAGGTCTCGTTGACCCGATTTGGACACCCGTGACCCTTTGCTCAACGTTATTGTGCTGAATTGGCGCAGGCCCCTCCCACCTGGTTTTCTCTACCTCTCTTCTCTGTCTGACGTCCTCTCAAAATGCAAGCTGTTTATCAGTCAGATGCACCGTTAAAAAATAAAATAAAAAATACAAACACAACCCTAGCACTGAGCGATGAAACTTACTTTGCTAGTCTCCCTCCATTATACTGAGAATGTTAAAAGATAACAATTTTAAATCATGAAAGATAAACACTGAATGAAAAGGGGCTGTGCCTACCTGTGAACAATAAAAAAAAAAAAACAATGACACTTTAATGTATATGAGTTTGGCAGTAGTAATATTTCCGTGCAAAGCAATATGTCGTGCAGAAGATGCAGCTAAGCATTCGACTAGTCGGTGGAAACATTCAAGTAGGATTGCAAAAGAAAACAAGTACTGTATCTCTCTTTCTATCGTTCTGCATCTGTTTCTCTTTCTCTCTTCTGCATCTGTCTCTCTCTCTCTCACTCTTTCTCAGTTCTGCTTATGTCTCTCTTTCCCTCTCCATCTGTCCCCCCCCCCTTCCGTCCTGCTTCTCTCTTTCTCTCTCTCCCTTTCTTGATTCTCTCTGTTCTTTGTCTGTCTCCTTCCCTCTATCACTCTCTCTCTCTTTCCCTCCATGTTCTGCATCTCTCCCTCTGTTCTGCGTCTGTCTCTCTTCTCCGTCACGTGACCATCTCCCGTTCTCTCCGTGCGTGCGCGTGCGCGCGTGTCTTTCCTCTCTGCCGGAGCATCATCATCATCATCATCATCCGACTTCACCTTTTCTTCCTCCCGGGAGCGGACCGAGAAACACCTCGTAGGTGAGGACATCCGCGCGGTCATTTGTGTGTGTGCGCGCGCGTGCGCGTGTGAGTGTGTGGAGCGGCTCTATTTGCCGCGTTAGCCACCCACCGAGCACCGCCGGGCATCTTAGCCGCGGTGAGGCTCACCTCCGGCGGCGGCGCGCAGGAGGAAGAAGGGTAGGGACCACAGGATGCTCGCGAGGTAGGTCGAGTCTTTTTTGGAGACTTTTGGTGACTTATATGCATTTAATATACATTCAATATATCTTTTGTGTTGGGAAAGAGTCATTTATGGGAAGATAGGTGACGAGAGGAGGGAAAATGGAAGCTATGGCCGCAAACCGACAATCGATATTTCAACCGTAGTCGTTCACGCCGTCTATGAGTAACCAATATGTCGCCGCCGTCTCCTGTTTTTTTTTTTGGTGTGTGTGTGTGTGTGTGCTCGACGAGATGTTAATTCGACGTTTGAGTCATCCGCCGCAGCGCCGCTTTGCTCTTTTGTGATGAAAACCAGAAAAAAAAAAGGCTTCACGGTGCGGCAAGACGTCGTATCGATCCGACAAAAAAAAAAAAAAAAGAGCCCTCCAAAGTCATTTTTGTCATGAGAACGTCCCGGAGCGCCCCGCGGCCAGGAAAAGACACTTTGAGGCCAATGAGAGTGCAAATGTTTTGTATGCTGTGAAGTAGCTTGATTGTGCCATCTTGCTTTCTCTGTAGGTGGCTGGAGAGTGATGACAAGGCACACCTGATTTCAAGCACCCCGCACATGCACTTCCGACCTTGCCCCCGCTAAGTAAGGAGGACGAGGAAGGGGAGAATCCCGCAACGACCATGTCATTGCTCTCTATTAGCGGCGTGTGAGCCGCACGCACACATTGACGCTCGGTTCCGTGGAGAGTTTCCCGCAGGGGGGCGAGAGGGCCCGATCGAGGCCGCAAAGATGGAGTTGGCGCTCAGCGCGGGCGACAAACGTGCTCACCTGGCGCAAGACTGAGAGGGGAACGGCAGTCGAAGATGAGAAAAGGCGCTTCCGCGTGAGCCCAGAGCACAATCCAGGAAGCGGAGTCTTCGATCGACAAAAGAGCGCAATGAGGCAAGCTGCCCGGCTCTAGCCCCCCCTCCCCCCCAAAAGTGTGTGTGCGTGTGTGTGAGCAGCGAGCGCGTGTATGAGTGTGATGGCCATGTGCGTCTGGGCGGCGGCCCCTCTGCTCTTCCTGGGCCTGTGCCTGTGCAGCGTGGGGGGCCAGGCCCAAGGCGAGGTCCTGGAGTTCGGCGGCGTGTCCAGCCAGTGGGGGCGCTTCCCCGTGTGGAACGCCTGCTGCGAGAGCGTGCTGAGCTTCAGCCTGCGGACGCGCAGCCAGGAGGGCCTGCTGCTCTACCTGGACGACGAGGGCTTCTGCGACTTCCTGGAGCTCCTGCTGCTGCGCGGCCACCTCCGCCTGCGCTTCTCCATCTTCTGCGCCGAGCCCGCCGAGCTGCAGTCGGGCGTGGCGGTGAGCGACGGGCGCTGGCACGCCGTGCGCGTCAAGCGGGACTGGAAGAACACCTCGCTGGAGGTGGATGGGCGGCTGGAGGGCTGGGCGGAGGTGAAGAGCAAGCGGAGAGACATGACGGTGTTCAGCCACACCTACGTGGGCGGGGTGACGGCGGAGCTGCGTGCGTCGCCGTTGCGCCTGACCGCGCCGTCGGTGCGCGACCACCCCGCCTTCCGCGGCTGGATGGGGGCGGTCAGCATAAACGGCTCGCTGGCCACGCTGGACGCCTCCGAGGGCGTGACTGTGACGGCGGGCTGCGGGCCGGACCACCGCTGCCAGAACGGAGGGGTGTGCAGCCTGGTGGACGACCGGGCCGTCTGCGACTGCTCCGACACCGGTTACCAAGGCGACGACTGCAGTGAAGGTAAGGCCCCGAGAACCCCGCTGACCCCTTGACACGCATCTCATCGCACACACGTGCACAATCACACGCATTACCCATGCAGTCAAACTTCGGTTCACAATTTTAGGTCGTGACAAAAATCAGTTCACGAATCCAAGTCATTTTTTCCCATTGAAATGAATGGAAACAGTTTCAATCGGTTCCACCCCCAGAGCCAAGTTACGTTTACCTAGTTTTTTATGGATTAAGTCAGAAGAAATACATTGAACCCCGCAAATTCGCACTTCAGCATTTGCAAATTCACACATTCGTAGATTATTTTTTATTTTTATTTGATTTTTTGGGGGGGAAGCTTTCTTCCATTATTCACTGACAAAAACTCTCTTATACACTGTTTTCGTGCTCAGGCCAAAGCCTTGTATAACATAAGTATTGCTCTGGTTCTCTCGTGTGGCATCTTGGTGCCAAGGAACTATGTTGAGGTGAGTTGAAAAGCTTTACGTAGCACTGTTGACATCTTGTGGCGTCTATAGGCAATGGCCTGTCAATTACTCGCAGATTTTTGCAATTCGTTATTAAATGTTTGCAATTGCCCGTATTAACAGTTCCAACCGTAAATGCAGTGGTATCGTCTTGAGCGCTCCAGTTTACACGTTTTTCAAGTTACGAGCCGTCACTTGGACCAGTAAAAGAAAATGGACCAGTTAAGGTACATTGATGCACTTGCACGTGGGCAAGGAGAGCCATAGATGCTTACAAACGTACTTTCAGCTGTTTATTATAAAATATATAAATATAAAATGAGAACACTCACAAGGAGGTGCTGTAGACATCAGCTCTCACTCAGACGTTCACACTTAAAGTAAGGTCAACCCAACTTCAATAAGCCACACCCCTTAAAGGCACCCATCCCACACATGAATACGACAGTGTGTACAGTAATTACACTTTATGACACCAGTTTGTTTATTTAGAATCAATTTTTTTGTGTTTTCTTTTGGTTTGTTGAAAAAATGCACCAGAAGTATCACTTTAATATAGTTCCTTGACACAAATGACTACTTATTTATTAGCTGGGCTTTGGCACCTTCTTGTGGCATTTGGGGGCTTTATAGAAAGATAAAAACCCAGCAAATTGAAGCATGGCTCGTGAGTCAAAACAAGATTTATTTGCAAATGTTGTTTGCCAACAGGGTCGTTATGGAACCGAGTTTTGACTGTACGAGGGCCCACAACACACACGTGCATTTTTCACCCCGCTGCTGCTTCTCTCGGTGTCTGCGGACCGGCGGCCTTCGCAAACCCGACGAGACGCGCATTCTAATGCTGCTGTAAATCGATTTCCTGTTGCCGCGCCGGCCAATTATTTAGTATGCGGACCTTCCCTCCGTGACAGCGAGCCCCGACAACCGCCCCGCCGCGGCGCGTTCGTGCGCCGTCAGGGATCGCCGGGGTGTGCCGTGAGAAATGTTCCAATTACAAAGCTTTGTTTGAAAGTAACGTGTGTATCAAAAACTATTGAGAAGTTCCTAGGATTTCGTAGAAAAAGGAGCGTACTTTAGTAGCAAACTGGCACATTTCTATTAACTACAAATAATGTATTTTTGTTCCTCTATCTATGCCATTGGCATATAGTGACAAGCAGAACAATGAAATGCTCTTCCACTAGATGGCAGAAGTTCAAGTGAATTATGTGTATCCACCTGTTGTCATTCATACTGCGGAATTTGTGTTCAACTAAACAGGCCCACATTTCAAAGAATAATTGACATGAGATCATCGTTATTTCAGTGTTCATACTTAAAAAAAAAAAAAAAAAAATGATGCCTTGGCTTAATAAAGGTTGGGAAACATTGCGTTCCTTCAATGAAGTGCAGCCACGTGGTGCAGGAAGCAGCTCGTCGGCACGTTCCGCAGCTTCCGTGACGGGCCGAGTCCAAAGACGGCGATGACCGTATGGATCGGCCACCGGTGCGCTCATTGGCCGGATTTTAATTGGAACCCGCTTAAGAGGCTGGAAATCAACGGCGGTTCCATGCTTGTCACCTGGCTGCCTGCGCTCACGGATTCCCATCGATTCCGCTCGGCCTTTGCCCCGCACGCGACACGTGGCGGAACGGAAACGTGCGCAATCTTAGGCCCTGCCAATACGTTAAACGCTTTGCGGCGGTTTAAGGCGCCTTTGTCCTTGTTTTCGTGTTCTTGCACGAGATTAGACTGAGCCGGTAACAAGTCATTACATTTTTTTTTTTTTTTTAAAAGAGCAGACTCCCATTAAATGTAGAATAGCGCTTCAGAGAGGCCTAACCATCCTCACTCAGTTGGATCTGCGCCAAATTGTATTGAGATTCATCCATTATTCACTCAGAAGTGAAGGAGAATGTTAACTGACTAAAAACAAGCTAACAAACAGACAATGACAGCAGAGATAAATATGATGTTCTTCACTGGATGATTATAGCGGGCCCTTGTGTAATACGGTCAAATCAGCCCAAGGCCAAAACAAGTGTCACTAAAAGGAATCTTATTTTACGGCTGGTGCCGCAAATGGCAGAAGGCAACTGAGGCCCGCCAGCGCATTGGATCCTGCTCGCGGTGCCATTCTAAAAGCAAGCCCTCGCATCCACTTTTTCACGGCAAATCTTCCAAATCGTCAAACTTTGCACTCACGTTAGATGCCGTAAGCAAAAAAAAAAAAAGCTTCGCAATTTATCATCGCCCAGCTGTCTAGAATAACTCATTTGACTTCGTTGGGAAAATTCAAGAGGAGGAGTTTGTCAAAGTGCAAATTCTGAAACTCAGCGTAACAACCGAGGACTGTACCAAAAAAAAAAAAAAAAATGGTTCGTATTACCATTGCTCATTTGAATTGATGATTTCAAGCGCCATTTAGACAAAACGTAGAGCCACGCCTACTAGCTGACGACCTATCACGGCAGTGTTCAGTGTTTCATCACTACAGTGAACCTCTGCATACTTCAAATATTATTATTATTATTAATTTTTTTTCATGGCAATTCTAATGCGCGTCAGTTAGCCACGGATGTTCGCTACTCGTGGTCCGGTCCGGTGCCTTCGCGGGGGTCCACTGTAGTCAGTGGTCCTTTGCACTCAGAATAGTACAGTGGTACTTCAGCTTGACGTCACCAACTTTTCCGAGTTGCGTTGGTATCTTCTTCCTAAATGTCGGACATCCCCACCGTGTCATCCGACTTCACCTTGCAAACAAACTTGCATCCTTAACAATAAGCCCTCTCGATGACGCCATTTTCCGACACCTCGACTGCGCCTCCAGGCATCGAATTCGCTATCGACGCCGACGCGCTCGCCCGAGAATGTCAGCGTGGCCTCTCCGCACGGCCGCCGTTTGTCACTTCACACCCCCACCCCACCACCCCCCCCCCTCGCGCCTCCGTTTAGACCCACCCACGCTCATCTTAGCTTACACGGAGCCTTTAGCACACACTGGCCAGTGTTACCATGGAGACAGCACTAATAGGGGAAACCTCATGCCGGGAGCGTATCGCCGTCCTTGTGCTTCCTGTGCCCCCACAAAACCCCCCACCCCAAGCCACCCCTGTACCCCTGCGGCTGGCTGAAGTGTTGACTTTCTGATGGAGAAAAAAAAAATGTGAATCATTCGCAGTTTTTCCTGATCAATTCCTATTTTCAACATTAGATGTTGGTCAATATTGTATGTATTGATACGGCAAACCGTAGGTTTATTATTCTCCTTTGTCTGAGGAAATTGTCAGCTGGTTTCCATAGAAACCGCATAAACAATATTCCATATCAGGGATTCTCAATGTGTGGTACGCTTAAATACAGTTTTGTTGTATTTAGCTTTGAAGTTTTATAAACTTGCATTCAACCTTTCAGAATTATGTGCCATGTCTTTTAGTTTAATCATATTTTAGGTAATTTAAATGTTGTTCATGATTGTGGTATTTGCAAAGCTAAGTATTTTTTTTTTTAGGTGTCACTTTGTGTAAAAGTTTCGAGAAGCACTCAAATATGCTCAAATATAAAAGCTCAATCTTAATTTTTCTCATGATCTACAGATTCGGGAACAGGGGCCTTTACTTTTATTTTTTTTACTTCTTACTCCAAAATGCTATAAAATGCTAATAATGATACTACAATTGTTTCGATTTTTTAAAAATCAATTTCCCGCATGAATGATTAGTTTTGTCTCATAATTTTTTTGCAGGGAGGCGTTTATTTATTCAAATGTAGATGAAGCGCTGTGAATTTTCTCTCATAAATAAATAATGCTACTCAATGACTCAATAACATTTATTACCAAAATATATGTGTGATGTAAACTTCAGCTTCACAGATGCAACACAGGCAATTGCCGCCTGTTTTTTTTTTTGCTGATGGGGTTAAAAAAGTGTTCATCTATTTGCGGAAAGGTGCTCGTTTATTCAAGTGGAGATGAACTTATGCCTAGATCAGACGACAGGATTTTAGCCCAGATATTGGCCCAATTAGCTATCGCGGCGGTTTCCCAGATCGGGATCGACAAAACTTCTTGTAGTGTGACACAATCCACGACCAACAATTTGGACCTACGACATCAAAATGAAAAGTCTCGCACGTTTGATTTTTGGGATATCTTCCATGTAGTGTGACATATCAACGCCAACTCTCCGACAGCGCAACTTGACGTCGACCAATGGGATTGCGTATTGTGACCGGCGCATCGCCTCCCGTGCTTGCTGTTGTCAACATTTATTCACGCGCACAAACTAATGTTTACCGTAGCTTTAGCGCAATATTCGGCAGAACGCCGGCATGTTTATGTACACCCGTTAGTGTTAGCACTAGCTTGCTAGGCTGCATGATGTTTTGTTGCCTGCTTGCGAGCCGTATCATGTTAAAAGTATGTGAACATACCTCAAGCAATCCTTAAATGGCACATTGTTGTTGTCGCCATGTATCCGGTCACGTTGACCGGCGACACGTTTTCTGGTTCCGCCTCTCCAACAGTCTTTGATTTGACAAGATAAAGCCCAGTGATCGTAAAAGATGGGATGCGGTGGTGTCGAAATACAAGTGGTGTAGTGTTGCCACTGTCTGCCCGAGATACGGCAAGATTGTGGGGCAGTCGTCTGACAGTGCAAATGGGAAAGACCACATTTGTCTTGTAGTCTGATCCAGGCATTAGGCATGCTATGCTGTCTTGTAAGAAGGAAAACATTTTTTTTCAACAGAATTCAAATCATATCTTGTGTTATTTTTAGTGGGAAATAAAGAAGGTTATTTGTGTGTCGCTTTACAGATAAAATGATTGATTGACGGTTACTTGGATATCAAATGGTAGCAGATCGATAGTGTGAATGCGGAGTCGGCTGCCGTCTGTGCGCTTACTGGGCGAGCATTGATCAATGGCCCTGCAGAAGCTAGAGAATTACACGCGATCGCTGCAATGTCACACACACACACACACACACACACACAGATGTGCGACTGCGCGGCCCGTGTGTGCAAACAACACACGCAGAAACACATTAGCGCGTTCCGCAAGGCTGTGCCATTAATCACAGCAGCGGCGGCGGCGGCGGCGTGGATCTTCTGGCTAAACGCAACTACACATACATTTTACATACAGGCGGATGTATACTGTAAGACATACAACGGCCACTTTTAATGGCCTCTTTTATTTGCACACAGATGGATTCACATTTCTATGGCGATTGATGTTGCCGCCGGGAAGCGGTATCCTCGCAGCAGGAGCGCTGTAATAGCGACCGTCTCTTAAAATGGATGCGAAAAAAAATTGCCTTACGCAGGCATTACAATCAGATTCTTCGTTTTCTCTTGAGACAGAAGAAGCCTGGTTCACGTGGAGCGATTAGAATCCCAAACCGAATGAAAATGCTCCAAAAAAAATTCCTCAATCTGAATACAGACAACTCCAGATGGAATTTTATTCGGAATCAGAAGTCAATTTTTGTCTGTCGTGACGTAATTGCGCGGTGACGTCATCTTTTACGCACTTGAAAACATGGCGGCTTCTTACCAGAGCTGGTCCGCGACGGAGGCAGACGATTGGCTGAGCCCGCCGACCCCAACCCCCACCCCCCCCGTGGAGTTTTTAACGACTTTGTTTTTAATCAAGTTGTAGAAAAGTGTAAAAACAATCAAAACAAAAAGTCTGCTTGTAAACCCAGCAATAGAAAACTTGATAAAACTGCTTGCATTCCCGTTGCAAATTTGAATTCTTGTTAATACCGTATTGCGCATCCCTGAGAGAAGTACAGGGGTTCGTCGGTTTATGATGCCGTTTCCTATGCCGATGACATATCAGTATCAGAACTCTGCGTTAACTCACTAAATATTTTTTTATAAGACATGTTTTTTTGGCCATGAAAACAATCGAATGAAAAAGTAGAGTGAACCTGAACAGAATTTCGTCCCAATTTAGACGCAAATCTGAATGCGCCTAACCTATGCAGGAGTAAAGTCATAAGTAGAGTAAATATCTAAATGAAAAATGTGCTCTCAGGCTATAAATGTAAAACTATCTAAAGGGGAAAACGGTAAATAGGACAGTAACTTTGGCATGACAGCTTAATTTTGGTAGCTTGCTAGCAGTATCTCGTCTTAACAAGACGCTATGCTGCAGATGTCAAGATGACACCGGACAGCTCGTTAAAGGAGAAAAGCATGCGTACGGCTCTGGTTAATTACAACAGCTGCATTCCGTGGCAAGGCACCACTGTAGTTATCTTTTGTGGATTCAAAATGTAGCCTTTTGCATTGCTTTTGTTGCATGTATCTATCATTGCTTTCTTTAGCTTTCTCTTGGCAATATTTGGATAATACCCACAACCGTTATCATTAAACGTTAAACATTCAAAGTGTTTACAGTATCACAGTTGTATTTGTTCCATTGTACTCCGGTCAGAGGTGCGCTACGTCCAATAACAAGCCGCAACAGAGCGGTTCTGTGGAAGACGAGTCTGTGATCCAAGTGCTTTTACACAAGCAACGTGTCCAATTACACATTCTTTTGCCTTTTCTGGAAGAATTCTGTTTACGTTAAACTCCGGTCAGCTTGTCCCAGCTGGCTAGTTGGTCTCAGAAAATCTTGGCCGAGACGTTTGTCTTCCAGCTCAACACAAGCCATCTGTTTTTTGGGAGGAAAGCGAAAGCCCCCGTAAATGTCTTGAAAGGCCTGATACGAAGAAAAGTCACGTGCTTCGTCTGCAAATTGCCAGGGAGGTTCGTCACACGGTCCAAACAACATTTTGCGTTCAAAGGTTTCTCACAAAATCAAACAAGGACAACGCAA
Organism: Phyllopteryx taeniolatus; assembly: GCF_024500385.1. Classification (NCBI taxonomy): domain Eukaryota; kingdom Metazoa; phylum Chordata; class Actinopteri; order Syngnathiformes; family Syngnathidae; genus Phyllopteryx; species Phyllopteryx taeniolatus. Next base: position 16,364,160 of record NC_084520.1, on the reverse strand, counting down.
ACCCATGAACGCTAAATGTATATAATATGAGCACTACTACACACTGGACTAGAGCGCTCGTGACTACCGATTTCCGTTCGTACGCCTGCGACGTAAACAGAATTTCTGAATGTACCGTAGTCTATCACTAACCTACGCTGACTCAGCAGTAAATATTTGTTTGGAAAAAAAAGAAGCACTTTTTGGCCATGATTATAAAACAAATACAATGTTTGCTTTGTGCTGCGAGCCAAAACTAGCTTTTTCTGGAAGAATTCTGTTTACGCCAACATCCAGCCAGCTGGCGTAGTTCTTCTCCAAAAATCTTGGCTGAGACCTTCGGAGCAAAGCGAAAGCTCTCGTGATTGTGTTTAAAAGCCTGATACGCGTAAAAGTCATTTTGTTTGTCTGCAAGTCACCAGGGAGATTAGTCACCCGGTCCAAACATCCTTTTGTGCTCTTTTCAAAGATTTCACACAAAATCAAATAAGGACAATGCAAACCCCATAAATGCTCAATTTATATGATAGAACCAACAATATATGGTGCTAACCAGCTCGTTGCGCGCCTTCTCTTTTTCGTCTCCTGTGTTTTTTTGTTTTTTTTCCCCCCTACTGTCAGTTAAGAGGAAATGAAACGGCCGAATTACCAGCCTTCGGCCTCCCTCCTCCTACGCTCTCAATTATTTCTTCTGGCGCCTTGTAGCGCGTCTCCAGTCGAGAACTCGTCGGAGGCATTTGCATATTGCTGCGCGATAGCGCCGCATCTGGAAAACATGTTCTGACTGCTCATTAGCTAACTGCCGGACTGTCGCTCTGAACGAGGCGGCGATAAAGTCGTTTGGGGAAAAAAAAACAAAAAAAAAACGTGAAATTCAAGTGAACTCCTTCGAGGCTACTTGTTTGTGTGTTTAAAAAAAAAAATTATAATTATATACAGTTGTTATCTGAATATGTTCAGATATATCCACAAATATTGTCTGTAGTACCGGATGGGACAGGCATAAATCTGTCCACGTTCTCTGGAAAAACATCGCTAAATTACAGTTGCTAAGTGACTTTCAACCAAAATAAAAAGGAAGAAACGAGGCAGGCCGAGCGGAACGCGAACAACGTCTCGATATTGTCATAGTAGCGTACGTTCTTTACATTCATCTGAGAACTGTTACCTGGCTTCGGTAGGTGCTGCTGTTCTGGTTCGCAATGGAGTGCAACTCAGCAGTTGACTCATGAATTCTCAGCAATTAACTCTCTTAAATTTCGTGTGTCAACTCTCGAGGGCTGAGTGTTTTGCAATATCGACGATGTCACAAAACGTCACGGGTAGCGGAGGCAGACGATTGGCTGAGCCCGCCGACCCCAACCCCCCCCCCCCGTGGAGTCACGGTGAACCCGGCTCGTTAGGCGTGCCTCGTCCTTGAGGCCCCACGCGCATTTAGCATGCTAATAGCCCCACCTGTTCCTGCCACGCTAATAGCACAAGGGCACGGGCAAGGAAGTACACACACACACACACACACACACTTCTGTGACAAACACACACACACATTGACACACTCTGTCCTGGTGTTGAACCTTGCATGCCCCTTCCTGCACTGCGACTTCATCCCTCCCTGCTATTTCACGTCATGATTATTACATCATCATTTGTCGGTGTGCGTGCGTGCGTGCGTGCGTGTGTGCGTGTGTGTGTGTGTGTGTGTGTGTGTGTGTTGCATGCTACCTATCGGGGTGGGCTCAGGGGAGAGGAAGCGGCCTCAAGGTAAGTTTTGGGGGTAACTGGCTGTCCGACCGTAACCTGCAGGTAGGAACGTGTACAACGGCCCGCTCCACTCAAAAGCGTGTGCGTGCTTGAGTCTATGTTTTTTTTTTTAAACGCAGTTGTGTGTGTGCGTGTGTGTGTGTGTGCGCGCGTGCGTGCGTGCGGAACAACCAAATGGTATCCGGCGTGTGGTGTCTGCATGCGCGTTGCCGCGGTAACCCCAGAGCGGTGTGCATGTACAGTAAGTAGTTACCATGGTAACCCGAGGGCTGGGCATGCATGTTAATGAATGTCTGTCTCTCTCTCCCCTCGCCTGGCCGCGACACCCGCCCAGAGCGCAGCGACACGCCAGGTAGGTCGCCCTGCCGCACCCTCGCCGCCATCCAGATCTTTACCCGCAATGCCGCGTATTCTCCAGTAGGGGGCCTGTAAAGATGCCATTTAAAATTTGAAGCATTTTTACAAATTAGAGAGATGGGGGGAAAAAAATGCGTTTGAAAAAGCGGTATTATTGTGGAGACACTATTTGAGACGAATGGATATATACTAACATTGTATATTATAAAAATGTATCCATATGAATTGGTACCTTCTGCGGTTGAGTAAATAAAGGCAAGTAAAATGGAATTTTCGGATAATGCATACAAGGGCCTTACGCCGAAGTGACGCCGGTTGCCTTCTGCTTATCATAAAAATGCATTTGTAGAAATAAAAGCTGTTCAAGGAAGAGGAAATCAACACAAACAATATTTAAAAAATAAAAGCCATACCCCTAATAGTTACAAAGTACCTTCTATGGTTGAATAACTAAGCTAATAAAATTGAATGTAATTAGAAAAACGTCTTATAAGTACGAGCAGAATTAAAAGCAATAGACTCCTTCTGCTTCCTGCAGTTTTGTAAATTAACACAGACAAAATGTAAATTAACACAGACAAAATGTATTTGTATGAATAAGCATCTTCCATCTATTTGACACCCGATGAGTAAATGTAAATTTGAGTAAATAAACACAAATAATGTCCACCTTACTCCTATTAGATGCAGAACGCCCTCTGCTATTGCATAAATAAGCCGTTAACACAAACAAAAATTGATTCGAAAAGTGCATAAAATCACCTTACTCCTGATAGACAATTGGCACTCTGCAATGAAGTAAAAAATACACACACAAAAAGCGTGCAGTTGTATCAAGAGGGGCCTTACTCCAAATATAGATGCCTGGTTGAGTGAGTGAACAAAATGAAAACTCAGTTGTAAGTGCCTTACTCCTTCACAAGGCGTTCATCTAGTTTTTCAATCTTTAATACTTTTTGTACTTTTATAGCAATTACAAAATTTGGGTTTTTAGTTCGTCATCTGCCATTCTTTTGCTTTCTGCTTCCCGTCCTTGCTCGAAAAAGGCATTTTGTGGCCATTGTAAAGGTTTTGCTTGCAGACGGCCGGTAAGTGGCACATCTCGCTGTTTGGCGGCGACATAGACGCACGCGCACGTTAAAACGTACGCTGCCGCTCGGCTCCGTTGTGGCGCCCCCGTCGCTGCCGAGGACGAGTAAGTGTCTGCGCTTCTAGCTGGACGTTCGGAGCGGTCGCTTAGCCGCGCACACGTGTAGTTAGCGTGCCACACGACACACTTCACGCCCCATGATCCTTTGCTGTGCTGACTGTGCTCTTGTCTTCCTTTAAGGTCTGGCACACCTGATGATTGGCGACCAAGGTATGGCCTCTTCTTACCTCACTTCCTGCTGTTAATTTGCTGCATACCATCCACCTCTTACCTCCCCCAAGGCCCCACTCAACACACGCACGCGCACACACACGCCCACCCCTCTTCCATCTTCATCACTGCATGGCGCAGGGAGGAAGTTGTCTCTCTAGGCACTGAACCAAGGTCAGTTCTTTCCTGTAATTGAGGTTTTTTTTCTCTGCCTTTTTTTTTTTTCTTTCGTTTTTTTTCAAACGGCCCCGTGGAAACGATTATTGAGTTTTTAATTTAAGCCGAAAGGGATGACTTCAGCGTTTGGGCTGGAGCTCATAAATGTGAAATGCGGCTTTTAAAGATGATTTCAGAGGAGAGCGAAAGATGAGAGATGAGAGAGCAACTTCTGCCGGGGATATTAACTGGCCAGCTCACCTAATTAGCCACCACAGCGCATCACCTCATCACCACGTAGCTAATTAAGTGACACGGGACCGGCCTTTTTCCACACGACTTTGCGTTGCCTGGCTGGATCACGTGGTGTTTTTTTTTTTTTTTTTTTTTTTTGCCTTTACTTTCCCCGCCATCACATTCATCACTGTGTGTGTGTGTGTTTGTGTGTCGTTGACAAGTGCGGATCCACAACCATCGCAGTGCTTTTCCTGCCTTTTCATTGGCTTCCGTGCTACCCGTACGCTGACAGGGCAAATGCAAAGCAATTCTGAGATATTCTGCTTTTCTTTTTGTTTTTATTTGTTTTGTTTTTTGAGCACGGTCCAAGAACAAGTGTCACCGCCACTCTGCTGTTTGACTCACAATGCACAATTACAAAAAATATATATATATTTTTTTCCACCTTTTTCCTTCTCTGTGCCCGCTTTGGACTGCACACTGTGTGAATTTAGGAAAGCTGAGAGGTACTGCAAAGATTTTCCTTTTCATGGCCCTGAATGGTTTCGCCACCCGATGTATTGACAAAATTGTTTACAGTATACCGGGGGTGGGCATACAGCCCGTTCTTGTTCTTTTGATTCGGCCCACCGAGAATCCAGAATCCTTTATCCAGAATCCTTTTGTTGCAAATTGTTCATTTAAAAAAAAAAATTCAATTGTTTCCTCAAAACTAGGGAACTTCCAACGAAAATATACATCTTTATTTTTGCAAAATTACAACTTAGGACTTTTTTGTTTGTTTTTTTTCTACGACTTTTATGACTTTTTCCGCGAAAACAGACAACTGTTTTTTTGTCAAAGATATACATCTTCATTCTCGTAAAATTAGGACATAGGACTTTTTTTAATATAAGATATATGACTCTTTTTGCGAAAAATATGAATTTACTGTAGACCTTCCTCGTAAGATTACAGCTGTTTTCTTGAACATACAAAACATTTCTCAAATATATGACTCTTAAAAATAAAGAACTTTTTTCTTGTGGATTTACATCTTTATTCTCGTAAAAATAGGATTTGACATTCTCTCACAGATACACAACTTTTTTTCTGGAAAATAGATGTCCAAATGTTTTGCATTAAATACTACTTAATTGTCCTTCTTTCATGAGATTACAGCTTTTTTTCTCAAAGATGTACAGCTTTTCTCTTAAATATACAAATATTTTCTTGAAAATAGACTACTTTTATCTACACACACACACACGTCTTCTAAAATTATGACTTGACTTTTTTTCTCAAAGATATAAAGATTTTTTTCTTGAAAATGTACCTTTTTCTCTCCTCAACATGGCACTTTTCTTGAACATAGATGGCTTTTTCTCCAAGATATATGGATAATTTATTTTATTTTCTCGCAAGATTACACTTTGTTTTCATCAATAGGTTTTGGGGGCGTTAAAAGATTTGCTGTAAATAATACAATAATTATTTTAAAAAACCAAAATAAATAAAAAAACATTTTACAAATTTTTGTTTATAGTATTAAAAAAATAATAATTTAAAAATAATACAAATTAAAACCTGAGAGTGAATTATTATTTTATTCTTAAAAATGACTGAAATATGTAAAATAGTTATTTTAACTTTTTTTTAAAATTTATTTATTTTTTGGTCTCACCTCATCTACAAATGACCTGTCCATTTTAAAAATCAAATGTTGCCCTTGAGCACAAACGTTTGCCCACCCTCGGTTTACACTGTACAACTCATCGCTTTGGAGGTCTTAAAATTTGAACTATTTCAGTCAGGTAAGCTGCTGGTGCATGAGTGTGCGTGCGTGCGTGAGCGTGCGTGCGCATGTGAAGGTGCTCATTCACGTGCCCGCATGCGTGCGAATGATTGGGAGCTGCAGCCCGCGGCACGGCGTTATGAAACGGTAGGTGCCACACCGCATGACGCTGATGACTGCGCTGATTGGCCCACATGCCAACCAGGGTCCCACTACCACATCTGATTGGACGAGGGAAGGCCATGACGGCCGCCACGTGTTCGAAACGAAATGCTCGATCAAATGAAACAACCGGAGGACCAAAATATCTTGAATGCAGCGCAAATTCCGCCTGTAACCAGCAATCATAGCGTCACTATTCAAACGTTTTTTTTTTGTTGTTTTTTTTTCTCCCCGTCTTTTTTGGGATTGCTGAGTGCATTTGAGTGTGTGAGTTGTGTGCTGAATCTGAACTGAATCCTCTAGTGGAGAGCCGCCCTGAAAGTGTACATCCTGCATCTTCCTCCACATTTGACATCACCTACTCCAGCTGGAACTGACGCGGTTAAACGTATATTTTCAGCGATATGAGTGACTCAACTTTTACGAGTTTTACAATATACAAGCCATCGTTCGGATGATTTTTAATTTTTTTTGGCTATGACTAATAGATATTTATCATTAACAAACTACAGTGCTTGGGAACATGAGGCAAGTCAATAACCAGGACACTTGATTCAGTCACGGTGCATTTCATAAGTGAAGACCAATTTTCAGCCTTTGTTTTAGTAACTTTTAGTTTCTTAACTATCCATAACTAAAATGCACACGACGACTAAGTACAACATCGAAAAAGGTGAACTATTTATCAACTGAGCCGTCTGGGGCGATGACGTCACGTGACGTGTTGCACGTTTTCTGCACATCGTCAACTCACGTGTCTTCTAATTTAGTTACTTTCGAAATCAAGCGACGTTACTTTTAAGTTCAAGTAATCAGTAAAGTAACTGAGTTACTTTTTCAAGGTAACTGTGGCAACACTGTAAACAACAATATGAAGGAGTGCCATTTTTCCCCACATTAAAATACACATTGCCACAACGTTTGTTGCGTTTCGGGGGAAGGCTGCAACGGATTAATGACTTTTCAATTCATTTCAAGGGGAAAAGATGATTTGAGAGGTACAAGCGTGGTCACGGATTGTCTCAACTAGGTAGATACGACACCCCCCTTTTAAGCTGCGCGCGTATTCGAACACTATGCTAATCGCTAAACTATTAATCCATGCAGTGCCTTTGATGGGAGCACATTAGTTAGCCGGCTCTCGTCTTCATAACTGTGAGAAACACGAGTACTGGTCTCTGTCTGTTGATCGCGCCTGTGGCCAATTCCGGAACTTAAAGCCGAAGTCCGTTGTTTCCGGGTCCGCGAGCTTGAGGTTCCACCGTACGTGGTTTTACCGAGTACCCTCCCATCCCTATTGTGTACCATAGCAAACTAAATCAAAGTGTATTGTGTGGTGGAGTAGAACTTTTATGCAGGGTGGCAGAACCTTCTCCGCTCTATCTGAGACTAAACACGCGACCGCGTGCGCGCCCTACGTGAAGGTCGTCAAATGGTGCCTCGCTTAGGTTAGCTGGGTGTAAAGAGGCTTTTTGAGCAGCCCGCAGAGCCGAAATGAGTTTCTTTGAAAGATATACGCCGTGTGTGTCTGCTGGTGGGTGTGCGAGCGAGCGGGCGGAATTGGGGAAAAAGCGAGCGAGAGCAGTTAAAGCGGTGAATGATGGAAACGAGGAGGCGATAAAGCGAGTCGTCTCGCCTCGCTGTGATGTGGGGTGACCGGCGGTATCTGCAAAGGCGCAGCGCTGCTCCGCTCTGCCCTCTGGGGCCTCCGTACTTTGGCCCCGGGGACGACAGCCCTCACGGCCAGCCGCGGACCTTTCCCCTCCTACGTCGAAAACGTTGCTATCTTTCTCAACACGGCGCTTCGAGTCAGTGCGTGCAAATGCTCACACGGAACAGAGGCAAACTGGATTTTCATCTCATTTTTCAAAGTGTCGTTCGTTCTTTGCATTTTCAATTGGCAATCAAAATGAAAACGTGGCTGATTGTTTTTTGTGGGCCGTTCCAACGAATCGGTGCCATTTGCTCTCTTTTTTTTTTTCAACTCCAAATCTGATAATAGACAAACAGTTTAAAATGTGTCACGCATTCTTTGTCATTTTTTTTCTTTTGAAGTGCCTCAATTGAGTAATAGGAATTATTTGTTGATAAATAATCAAATCAAATTTAAATAAAATTACCAAATACATTAAACATAGCCCTATAACAGTTATGCTACTCATGCTAATAGCATGTTGACTAAAAACATTAAAGAGAGTCAACAACAAAATTAAAATAAATACAATTATTTTTTGTCGCAGGACTGAGCTGAGATTTCCCGGCACGGTGACCGCTTGGTTAGCACATCTGCCTCACGGTTCTGGAGTTTGCATGTTCTCCCCGTGCCTGGGTGGGTTTTCTCCGGGCACTCCGGTTTCCTCCCACAACCCAAAAACATGCATGGCAGGTTGATTGAAGACTGTAAATTGCCCGTAGATGTGAATGTGAGTGCGAATGGTTGTTTGGCTGGCGACCAGTTTAGGGTGTACCCCGCCTCCTGCCCGAAGATCGCTGGGATTGGCTCCAGCAGCCCGCAACCCTAGTGAGGATAAGCGACAGAGAAAATGGATGGATGGATGGATGGATGGCTGGATGGATAGATAGACTGAGGGCTACTTTAACATCATCGTTATTTTCATTCTTCTTTCAGCCAGTATGCAAGGATGCGTGCGGAACCGTTTGCATTGTATATGTCTTGGTTGACTGATTGTTGCGGCTAACAAGCTAACGTATCTTTACTAAGGCTCGTTACCAAACTTCCGGCGCATGTAAACTTGACCATTTACATCAAAATAGAACTCAGTCCAATCATCAAGATCTGTCTTTTTTTTTGCGTTAGATTGAAAACAAATAACAAAATATCACCAGTCACCAATCTTTTTTGAATTATTATTATTTCACAGCCCACATGCTTCATACAAATCTAAAGTTATTAAAACACAGTTAAACATGTTAAAACGCACTTTATAAATGCTTCTCAAGGCATTGAATCGATCGCTACGGGACTGTTTTGGTTGACTCTTGTAAGACGACCTGAACGAGTTGCCATCGATTCAATGCAATTGATTCATTTCTTTCTCAAGGCATCGAATCGATCGCAACTCGTTCAGGTCGTCTCACAAGAGTCAATCAAAACAGTCCCGTAGCGATCGATTCAATGCCTTGAGAAAGAAATGACCTGGAAGAATGAGAATATTCACAGGCACACTTTTTAAAGCGTTTGTTAGCGCCTGTTCTCTCTCTTGCTCGCGTATTTCTCCAAATAAGAGTTATTTGTCACCCCCAGTTAAAGTTTACTGTCAAATGTAACATTTAAACACCCAAATGTTAAACCAAACCAAATCATCCCCGCTAGCTTAATGATGTCAAATAATGTGAAGCGCCCTTGACTTGCTAACAAAAGTTAGCAATCCATGTTAGCATAATTATAAACCTTTAAACAACTTAAACGCACACAGAGCAGCAACGGATACAACGAGAGCATACAACAATACTTACAGGTGTATATATGTATAACGACGATCACTGGAGTTTACAGTAGTTGGGGGAATGGTGGTAGGCTAGCAACGTTGACTCTAAATTCAGACTGAATACTGAAAAACAATCGCTTAAAACTCTGCGATATAGCGAGGCCGCAAACAAACACCGCTCACGGATTATCAAGGAGTCACAGAAAGAGTTTTGAGCTGCGCTAATCTGGAAGTTTAAATCCGAGCAGCAGCCTTTCCTCTCCCGTCTGTCTGGCCGGAAAACCGTCTGCTAAGGCTTCCGGGGTGGAGCGGCGATGGGGAGCGTCTCGAACAGCGCAGGGGGAGAATCCTCGGATGTAATTAGCTGGTTATTCATTTCGCGGGGTACCTCTCGAGGCCGTTTGTGCGGCTAATAGCGCTCGTCGGCCGAGTGTTCTCCACATCAATCCTGTAATCCGTGCGTCGCGTAGTCGAGTGGTCAGCGCGGTGACCTTTAAACATGTACATGAAGCAGGAGACCAAATGACACACACGCTCGCACACAATAACCTTTAAAAGAGTGCCTGCTGAGTAGGTGAGAGAGTGTGCGCGCCGAGTGTAAATATGCATGAGTAAGGCTGCCTGCACAAATTCTTCACGGTCAGCGGACGAAAGGCGCGGGAGCGAGGACGAGGTGTGTGCGCGCCGGCGTGTTGTGCGTGGCGGGTGTGAGCGTTTGCGCTCAGGGGAGGTGGATCGTGAGTCATCGCTTGTGACACATAAAGCGTCGGCAATCCGAGCCAGCTCCTTCTTTTTCCCCCCGAACGCGTTTGTCTTATGGCGAACAAGCGCACAGATGGACGGGCGCTTCGCCGTCGTCGCGTTTGTGTCAAAATCGGCCGCTTGCCTTTTCCTACCTCCTCCTCGACGCGCACGCGCGAACGCGAACACGCGCGGAAAAGCTCTTTGCTGACTGCGCCATATGCCCGCTTGAGGACGGCAACAGACGCCGAGGCGCAGAGAACCAGTCGGTACCAGTAAGGTACAACGCGTCCCGTACCTCTTACTCATCCTGATCCCGGAGGGCTCATAAAAGTCACACTGGCCTGATTCATTTTTAATAAAATACAGCCCAGCTGAGACTCAAAGGGAGAGAAACATCGTATTCATCTTGTAACTTTGCACCAGTGTTGGGCAAGACACTTGGGAAATGGAGTGAGCTAAGCTACAAGCTAGGCTACGTGAAATGAATTTCGAGATTTGTTTCTCAGACTGAGAACCAAGTGGGACTCAGTTGTCAGGCTTTTTCACCATTTCAGTTTTCCTAAAACGGGGCCGCTTGACGCACTTTGAAGTCGGGTGTAAGTCGCCACCCCCCCCCCCCCCCCTCCCCCCACGATGTGAGAACTTGAGCGCCTTCTTTCGTTTTCTTTTGTTAGACGATTCAGCGCACTAGAAGGATATCGAATAAATGCTAACATCACTTCATGGTGAGCCCAGGCACATGAGTTGACATTAGGAAAAAAATCTCACGGCTGGGTCTGTTTAGTTCAGGTGTCAAACTCAAGGCCCGCGGGCCAAGTCCGGCCCGCCACATCATTTTATGTGGCCCGCGAAAGCAAATCAGGTGCAACTTCCATGATTCTTGTGAAAATCTTCACCGTACTTTCAAGCACTTTTTGCTTACCAAACCCCTCTGTTACAGTAACTTCAACAATAGCTGAACAAACTATTATTCTTGAATTCTGATTTCAAAAGTAGTTCTCCATCAGTTCGTTGTGTCTATGTAATAATACGAGGAGGCGATGGAACATTTGGATGCTTTAATGGCCCTCTGAGAGACACCGTAACTCCAATGTGGCTCGCAATGAAAATGAGTTTGACACCCTTGGTTTAGTTGAAGACAAATTCTGTTGTATGACTGAGAACGGGTTAATTGTACCTTGTGCCATTTAGTGGAAGAGCATTTGAATTGCTCTCTCCTGTCACTATACGTCCCTGGCATACATAGATGAACAAAAGTACATTTTCCGTAGTAAATGAGACTATGCTCAATTATCCATGTACTGACTGTTATTTGATTGTTTTAGATTTATTTTATATTGACAAATTTGGGTTACATCACCACCGTAGGAGCTTCGGACCCTCTTTTGCGCTTGTTTTTGGTTATCCAAATGTAGCACGGCGATGGAGATTGAGGGATAGGACGGCGACATCATCCCGTGCCATCCCTCCACATATGTTGTTATAATCATCTAAGCCTTAGGCGAGCAAAATGTGTTACTGTTGTAACACAGCGTAGCGGCTAAAAATACACATGACACTCAAACGAGCGAGTGTGCTTCGGGCGACCGGAGGTGCGAGGGCATTCCGGTGTTACAAGGCCGAGTGTCGACTGATGGTTCGGTGTGATTTTCGCGACTTGAGGCTGTGAAAATAAAACTGCAAAGACAGAGCGGTGCCCCCCTGTGGTCGTCGGCACCGTTGGGCTAAGAGCCACGCGCAAACATGCAAAGATTTTTCACTGAAATTCAATGGTGACCAATGGCTTACAGCCAAGCATGTACAACGTACTCCAACAATTCTCACACTTAGTAATGCAAAAAATAAAGTTACGTAGCTTACATGTTTGGTTACTTCGTTTGGTTAAAATTTCATTTTTTCTTGTAATCGTCAGACGCAACACGGTTTTTGTGGCACATAGACTCGTCCTTTCCGTTATTGTAAAGTTACAACTTAAATATAGTACGGTTAACCCTGGCATAGTCGCGGTTTGGCCTTCGGGAAGTCGCATATTCACCAATTTCTTTGGCGAACTTTTGTTATTACCTGAAAATCACGTCTATTCACTATTTTTGTGCTCAAGCCAAAGCAATAAATGCAGTACTTTGACGCCATGTGGTGGAATCTCGGTGTGTGATTTATTTCAGTGTTAGTGTTTTTTAGTCTCGTTTGATCTGTCCTGTTTTGTTGCAGGTCACTGAATGCACCTCATGCATAGTCAAAAGTGAAACTGAAATATTATGTTTCTGCTTCTGTCCGGGCGCAGCTACTTCTAGCCCGTGTAGTTACCAATTATTATTGTGTATAAATGCCAAAAGGTGACTGCAATGACTTAATTCCATTTGTGTAAAGTGCTCATGCGCATATTATTTGTTGTCACGTCAGTTTTTGCTAACAGGTTATTTCGGCTAGTATGCTAGCTAATATTATTGATGAGCCGCGTGAAGGTAGGTTATTTGTGTTGAATAAAGTCATTTACTGTATGTAACATGGGTTCATGAATGTGTACATGTTAGGCGCATGGTGTCGGTACTTTATCATAATTTTCGTTAAAAGTCAATTATTTGCGCATTTTTGCTTTTCCCCGTAAGGCTCAATCAATATCCCCCGTGTGTGTATGTGGCGTATGGTCATATGTATTCTATTATTGTAAGCTACAACTAAATTCTAGTGAAATTTCGCTTTTTTTATTGTGATTCTCTAACGTTTTTCTTGCAAAATGTCATTCACGTAAGAATTACATTATTATAGTGAATTATCTGCGGATTTTTGCTTTTCGCGGCAGGGCTCAACTTTTTCTATTTTAAGTTTCATTTTTCCTGCAAAGTGTCTTTCACATACCAGTTACATTATTTGGTAGTATCATTTTTTTTAAACGGGCATTCAATGGCCATTAGGTGACACTCCCTCCGGTCATTAACGTAGGAAGACGTCAGCGCGCCTTTCCCAATTAGAGGCGCTCGTAGATGGACGCCAGGCTTTGTGGCACTGTGATACGCGCGCAGATACGGCCGTCAAAAATGCGGGAGACGGTCGGAGACACAAAGGGAGACAGGAAGTGAGATAAGACTGCAGAGATTCTCTCTGGCATCTCTACTTGGTCGGGATTCGTCAGCGATGCAGATACCTCAACCAAGCTGCTGACACACACACACACACACACACGCGCGCGCTCCTATTGTCTTTCACGTTTGTTTGTTTTTTATAGCCTCATTGCAGGGTTTCCACTTGCTTTCAAATCCACTCGCTCATGTGTCATCAAAAAGGTCTTTTTTTTTTCTTTTTTTTTTAATTAAACATCAATTTCACTGCATACACACGCCTATAACAATGCTGCGCTTGAGCCTTTCTGCAATTGGCGATTCACTCCAGTGCCCCAGCTGGCATTTGAAGTTCGTTCCTTTGCTGTTTGCCAACAGTGGACACACGCACGCACACACACACACACACACACAAACTCAATTATTTTCGGCGCTTGTCTGGCATTAACATAACAACTGAAAGAGCCGCCCATTAAAGAGCCATTTCATTTCCCCCCCCCGCACGGAAAGAGGTTGCTTATTATTTGCGAACAAGACGGCTTCATCAAGTGTGTGCGCACGTGCGTGTCGTGTTGCCCAAACCATATAGCATCCGGGCCCGTGTGTGCGCGCGTATGTGTGACTAAAAAAGGATGAAAGTAGCTGTGATCTTATCCCGCTTTAAGACAAACACATTGTTCCGCCCGCAGACATTGTCATGGAAACAAGGCGGTTTCCCTGGGTACCAGCGGGGACGAGGCCAAACCGGTGCTACGGAACGAAGCGGGCGGGGGGATAAACGCAGACAAAGGAAAGCCCAAAAAATACAAAATGGGACAAGAACTAAAAGATTTAATACAGCGCTAAATGCGCCACGCATCAGAAGAAGCAAACCTTGAAATGCACAAGGAGACTTCAAAGGATTTTCTTGTATTTCTCCGATGATTTATGCGCCCACTGCCTTTTTTATTCATTTGAGCCAGAATCAAGAGGCTACTGTTAACCTTCCACTCAATAGACCTTTTCGTCATGTTTGTTAACAAAAGGCACCCAGGGTACTTTTAGCTGGCAAAAAGTGAGTTAAGACTGCTGAGTTAAACTGAAAAGGACGATAAGTTTTGGGTTACACCACCAAATGTGGTGTATCTATGCAAAATGCATAGTTGTTTTTTTTTTTTATATATACTTAAAATAAAGATGGATTAATCCAGCAGAACTTTAGAATACACTTGTACTCGTAAACATACACTAATACTACAATACCAACACCACTTTCTTTACCTGTCTGACATATACAGTCTGGATAAGATCCGTGTGAAAATACAGAACTTTAAGGTAAACTCATTTTATAATGTTGTTAACACACAGATGTAATATGGCATCTGAACTCTTACTTGTTTATATCCACTGGACTCTACGTTCTTCTTCATCCTTTATTTGTGTACTCCTTTTACATAGGGCCCCCTAGTGCTCAGACGGGGACACCACGTGACTGAAATACCTTGTGTTACAGGCTGCGTTTAATTGACATATGTGGCAAGACTTGTCAGTCATGCCTTTTTTTTATTATTTTTTTTTTAATTTCATTTGGTCACCGTGAGGCACATTCAAGGAGCCGCCATTAAACAGTGACTCAATAAAGGGACTCTTGATAGCGGCCATTTTAATCAGCGCTACTCAGCGTTGCACTTCCATCAACTGCTGACAAACCGAGTCACCTCGGGCATGACAACAGAAAGTGGAAATTCGTCACATAATGCTCGCTTGCGGCCTTATGGCTGATGAAAAGCCATAACGCATTCAACGAGCATCAGTGGGTGATCGCTGTGCTTTTTGGGGGGAATGTTATGGCTTTTTTTTTTTTTTTAACCTGCGAAAATTAATTTGACGGCCACCCAAAAAGGTTCGTAATTGCGTATACATGTCACAAGATGGCGGCAAAGTAGTTTTCCCCTATGAGACAAAGCTATGGCCTGACTAAATGAAACTCCTCCCCTCACTTCAACATAATTTCTTGTTCCCAATATGCCACAAATCATCTTTCCCACTAAAATGAATGGAAATGCCATGAAACGAGGAAGTGTTTCGTTCCTCCTGTAAGCTGCAGTAATATTAGTCGTTTTACGTAGAGGATAAAGAATACGCATTTTGCTTTTTCTTTGACTTTGTTTTTGGTGGTACCAAGAAAAAAAAAATAACTATTCATCATTAGAGCGAGTGCGCCATCTTAAAATATCGGCAGGTCACATGACTAAAAGTTCAAGCCCTTTCAAAAATCTGAACATTCTTGATTTTTTTTTTTGTTTTTTGTTTTTTCTTGTTTTGCTCTGTAGCCGGCATATAAAAGCGTTCAGTATAAGGAAAGTGCAAAGAAGACGTCGGTGACAGCCAATCTGTCAGCGGCACGCAATATCTTCCCGCACGGCGCGGTGTGCTAGCCGACGTCCTTCTCGGCGAGCAGCTGCCAGTCAGCGGCTTCTGACAGCCTTGATTTTTATTTTTTTATTTTTTAACAGTTTAACTGCAACGCATATGTTTGCATACATTTGCATACATTTTCAAGCCTTTGCTCGTATATCTGTTTGCGCTAGTTAAGCACGTAGTTAATCCACCTGCCGGTTATTAAAGAAGGAACGCCTTCGACAGCGCGTGTGTGCGTGCGTGGGTGCGTGCGTGTGTTTTGCCGCTGATAGCAGAACTGCATCGTGGGCTAAAAAGAAGCGGCTGGGGGGGTGGGGGGGGATTGCAATGTGCTATCTCCAGAATGACAGGGGCGCCATGATTGAAGCTCGCCACGCTGGGATTTACTGGAGATGGAGCAGCGTTTTTTTTTTTTTTTTTCCCCTCCCTCGCTCCACCTCTCCATCCTCCCTTCCTTCTTCCTTCTCCATTTTGTTTGCCAACAAGCTTTCTCTCCCTTTTCCCCCTCCCACCCCCGCACAAACGCACACACCTCGCCGCCATCAGGTGCGGCGTCACGTGCGCTCCCCTGATGTGCCCCTCCGTCGGCCATTTTGATTCAGCGCAGCTGTCCGCGATCATGTGCGCTTCACTCAATCACCCTCTCTCTCTCCGTCCGCCTTGTTCTCTCGCCACCCCAAAAAAACACTGTAACGCCCGGTTGCCGTGGAAACGTGGAGACATTAGAGTAAGACAAAGAAGTAGCTGAGTTAGTCACCTCGACATTTCCGGTATGGATTGTCAAACGGGTTGCGAATTTCTGGCATGGCAAGATGGGAGATGGGAGTTTTGGGAGTACAGAACCGTAATCCCTCGTTTAGCGTTACGTTCCAGACCACCCTCGCAATAGACGCAATCCGTGACCAAATATTCACTGTATTATTTGTATACGTATATTTTCAAGCTTTGTGTATATGATGCCAAAATAGTGAAGCGCCGGTATTGGTTGGGGTCGCCATCTTCACGCCTATCTGTGACTGAATGCGTGTGACTTTAAAAGGCAGGGCCTGGGCTGTCAAGGGAGGTCGGAATTATCCAATGAGCGTGTAGATCGTTAACCGTTAGCCGCTTTGCGTTGTGTTGCGTGAATTAAAAATACACCCTCAGCTGTGTCTGTCCTTGACTACGGTGGCGGTATTACAATTCTGACTAGCGGTGGTAGGCTATGTTAAATTAGCTAAGTATGTTTACTCTATCTTAGACATGTAGTTGTGTAGCGTGAGCCAGTTGTACCTTAGCTTCTTGTAATACGTGTGAAATGATCCCAAACTTTGGACATTCTTCTTTTACACACTCTTTCCTTTCGGGCTCGTGCTTATTGCTTTGCAGTAACAGTCCGTGTTCAATATTTGATGTTTAGACTTCATCCGCGTTTACACGTATCGTATCATATTTCTGTAAATATATGATATATATACGTGTACTTAACTTTCGTCCGGAGACAGCTGCCATCATCAAAACAACATTTTGGCAAGTTCGGTGTCAAACAATCATGTCATCAAACCGTACTCACGCTCGTTAGCGTCGCATACAAGTCAGCTATGCGTTGTTCCAGGTTTGGTCACGTGACATTTCGCCTATATCGGATGGAGGATCATTTAAGTTCTCACATTCAAGCGTAAATATAAACATGTTGTTTTGTCATAAGCAGATATCCATACAAAATAGAGCTGCTTGCTCCCTGCAAGTGTTTTCATTTTACATTTGTGTGTTTGGCTGTTTGTCCCGTTTAATACACAAACTGCAGCTCATCCTTTCCCACATGCAAAGGCATTACAGTAAGTAACTGTACTCAAAAAAAACATTTTTTTTTTTTAAACCTGAGAAAAAGCAGTTGCGCAAACGATAGTCTGGTGGAAAACGCGATATGGTTGGATTCACTCCGCGACTCATCTTCTCTTTAATTCACTTTTAGTACAGCTGTCCATGATAATGTGCGCTTCACTCAATTACCTTCTCTTTGTCTCTCTCTCGCGCCCTGGGAAAAACAAACAAAAAAAAAAAAATGTAACACCCTGTTGCCGTGGAAACGGGGAGAAATTAGCAGGAGCAAAAGATGTACGAGATAGAAAGCGACAAAGTATTTACCTTGCTAATTTCCAGTATGCCTGTTTATGGTTTGTTTTACTTCGCTGCGCATCTTCTCTTTGTTTCTAAATACACTAGACATGTTTGAAGATGATTGCTGAAAACGTGCAAAGACTAACAACTCAATTGTGGAGATAAAGCGTTCAACTGTCATTTCAGTTTTCTTGATTTTTTATTTTTTATTTTTTTTGGGGGGGGGGGGGGGGCGGGGGACGCCATGGGACGCGTTTTGGAGTCTGACATGAGTCGTCGCTGTCCCGCTACATAAAAACTTGTAACAAGGGTTCAAGATTGTGTACATTGTACGGAACACTCCTATACTCAAATTTGGTCAATTTCATAGTTTTCTCAAATCTATACTATTGGCCGGTCCCCACAAGTAGTAAGTAGTAGTTTTACAAATTCTTGACGAATCTAAAGTGTTGAAATTGGCTCGCTCTCTTTGACGATGTAATGGATAATGTATTTTGTTTATTTGTTTGTTTCCACCTGATGGCAGCGACATGCTAGCAAGCATAGTGTTGGTGCTTTATGATCCTCTCCATTTTGACTTCTTTGCTGCCATCTTGGGGCACCTATTTGCAATTACAAACCCCTCATGAGTAGTGTGTCAGTCAGTCGCAGATCGGGGAAATGTTTTGTTTTGTTTTTTTAAACTCTTCTGTCATTCCTCCTGAGAGCTAATAATGACTTACTTTACTCATCTGAGCTGATCCGCTTACAGCGAGCGCGTCAGGTGCGCCAGTCGTGCGTGTGTTTTGCGTGTGCATACACGTACGCCATTCCATATGCTGCATAGGCGCTCGGATGCGAGGAGTTGCAACAGGAAGAGGAAGTGTGAGCGTTTCGGGGTCAGCGAGCGCGGGGGATGTTTTACGTGCGCTCCCGTCCGTGTGCGTAAATTAGCGGGAGAGGCGCGCTACACACGCAAACCTAACGACACCTGTGTAAATTACAGTCGGGATGCGACTCAGAAATGTATCTTTATTGGTGTGTGTGTCTCTCTCTTGGTGTGTGTGTGTGTCACTGTCAGGGAAGACTAACCCGCGCCGCTGGCTTGGTAATAACTTTTCTGACAACCACACCAATATTTACAGACACCCAAAAAACATGCTGGTCGGAATATAATGATTAAAACAAAATAACAATAGCTGTAATAATAATTCATCAATTCATGTTCCCCTAGACCAGGGGTGTGCAACCAGCGGTTCCAGAGCCGCACGTGGCTCTTTCATCCTTCTGCTGTGGCTCTCTGCGACTTTGGAAAATGGAGTATTTCATTTCACATGAAATTATTAAGTCGGTTTTTCCAGTTGTAAAAAAAAAAAACAAACAAAAAAAAAAACATTGGAAATAAACATGGAAACATTTCAAAAACAAATCTGTCAGGAACACATAAAAAGAATACAAAAATAAGTAAGTTGTCTTGCACACAAACACACACACACACGAAAGTTAATTAACAGCAGCACTTGGTAATCAGCAAGTGTGACTGGCAGGCGACGTGTTGCTTCTCCCCCATCCTTCCTCTTTTCCCTCATCTTCAGGCGAAAGGAAGCCAATTTGCCATAATTGCTGTTTGAATTGTGACATATTTTCAGTGGCGCCCCCCTCTCTGTCCTCCTCTTCATTATTCTGCCCGTTCTACTGACTGGAGTGCGGCCCCATTTCCATTCGAGCGCTCTTCTGCAGCTCAGCCGTGACAACCTATTACACTTCACTCGATTCATTAAGCGGCTCGCCCTCCTCTTACCCCGGCCCGACCCGTTCGCAAGATGGCGGCCGTGCCGCAGGCGCGGGAAAACATGTCGTCCTCGCTTGTGTATGCGACGCTGGCTATTGCGATGACTTTTCCACGCAGACGTGCGTGCGTGCGCGCGCGCACGAGTAGATAAGAGACCCGAGAGCTTAAGGATGATGGATTGCTAAACCTTGGGCTAATGTCCTTGGGGGTCACCAATGGCGCGCGAGGTAAGCCGCCATTGGTCGCCTCCTCGTGGCAGTGAATCCTAATTGGCCGTTAATGCTGCGTCCTTCGCCGTTCGCTGAGAGTCTCGCGAGACAATTTTAAATGATTACATTTAATCAATTCATTTTCCCTGTAGATCACAGGTGTCAAACTGGTGGCCCTATTTGGTTTTTTTTATATGAGTATTCAAATAATTATTGGGATTTTTTTTCCTCGTTAAATAAAAAAAAAAATTATAATAAGAACATTAAATTTGATTGTTTTTCTTCCATTTTAATTTTGAAAAGAGAGCTTTTGAAAAATGTTTTTTTTTAAATTGGGAGAGCTCGTTTTTAGATATTTACTTTATATCATGGGATTTTTTTTTATTGTTGTAAACTGTAAGACATTTAAAAGCAACTGGGAATTTAGAAAAAAAACACTTCATATATATATATGTACAATAAAAATCAAATATTTTATTTTAATTATATTTTCCATTTTATTTTAGACCGGTGTTCAAATCCCGACCCCGCCTGTGTGGAGTTTGCATGTTCTCCCCGTGCCTGCGTGGCTTTTCTCCTGGTAGTCCGGTTTCCTCCCACATCCCAAAACATGCGTGGTAGGTTGATTGAAGACTCTAAATTGCCCGTAGGTGTGAATGTGAGTGCGAATGGTTGTTTGTTTGTATGTGCCCTGCGATTGGCTGGCGACCGGTTCAGGGTGTACCCCGCCTCCCGCCCGAAGATAGCTGGGATGGGCTCCAGCACGCCCGCGACCCGCGTGAGGAGAAGCGGTAATGAAAATGGATTTCTTTTGTTCATATTTTATAAATAAAAAGAAAAACAGACAATGTCAAAGACTTTTCTTCAGTTTTTCTTAAAAATATATTTTATTTTAAATTGGATTTTTTCATTTTGATAAAAAGGAAATTTTTAAAAATGGTTTATTTAAATGAATTATTATTTTTTTTATATAAATAAAAGACAATATAAAAATGTCATTGGTATTTCTTTCCTCAAGCTTTTGTTAAAAAAGATGTTTTTTTAATTTACATTTTTTCTTACATTTTAACAGTACATCATATGTGTATACATATACATATATATCAAATCAAATATTATCATAATATAGAGTTATTTTTTTCCCCCAATTTTTATCCATTTTAAAATCTCAAAGAAAGACTTTGGCCGAGCGTCCTTTTTTGTCAAGCGCGAGCGCCGGACTTGCCGTCGCAGCTGTTCTCCGTGTGACGAGGTGGCGTGGCGGTCGTAACGACTTCATAAGGCGCCCGCGACTCATCTCGCGCACGCATCCCGTTCGGCATAAGCCGCAAACCCGCATGAGCGATCAAAGCTTGTTTACGCGCCGCGCCATGCTACAATTAGCGCCATAGCCGGAAGTCTGTTTTGTTTGTTTTATTCGTCAGTGAGGATTTTCTTGACAATAACAAACATTTGGATCATCTTAAAGAATATTTCCCCAGCTTTGTCTTCTCTGACTGGTTTGGATCAACACCCACCATTTTGTCATCTCGGAGCGTATCGCGTGGGGGGAAGGCGACGTGGCTCAGGAAATGTACTAATCACTATCATTATGTTGTCTTATTTAAAAAAAATAATAATAATAATAATTTGATTTTCTTACGCAGTACAAGTTAGCACCCTATGAGCAAGTCCCCCATCTTTTAACCCCCGCATGACGCAAACCACAAATCCAAAACAAAACTTGTATTCAGTGCAGCCCTACCTCTACCGATTAGTTACCCCATCGATTAATCCTTCCGATTCTATTCAATTTTTCTGTTTACGGTACAGTGGTACCTTGACTTATGAGGGCCCCATTTTTTATTTGGTTTTGATTCTCTTAGAAGATGTTTCACCTCTCATCCGAGCAGGCCTCATCAGTTTATGCTAATAGGCTAGGCAGGACGCCACCAGCCTCGAAACATCTTCTAAGAAAACCGGAAAGGTCCGTTTGCGATCGAGTCAATGCCCTGAGAATGAAATGACTCGGATGAATGAAAATATTGACAGGCACATAACTTTGTCTTAGGGAAGTCTCTTACATATATTGCGAAACAACATAGATAGGCTAATGATACTAGTGTTGATATCGTGGTAGCGATACTGATTACTGATATTTGAACACAAACGGTGCAGCAACACATACAGACAGAGCCTTAGGGCTGCGGCTGTCAAATATTTGTTGAGTTCCGTATTCTACTGATTCCCCCCTCGATTCATCAAGTAATCGGCTTTCAAATTAAATTTGCATTATTAAACACAATAACGTGCATGTGAGGTGCCGGTATTATTTTTGTCCATGTCGTCGTCTTCACATTCTACTGTAGTAATCTGTGACTTTGAGTGTGTATGGCTTTAAAAGGCGGGGCCTGGCCTGGTGAGCGACATGGGCGTCAGCGAATAAGCATGTTCAATGGCAGCTAGCTGCCTGTTGGGCGAATCGGCATGACCATCGGCAGCCTGTGTACGAATGTGGTTATTATGTGTTTGTATTTTTACCTTACTTTTTTGTAAAAATAGATTTTGGCTTGTATTCTTAACTTACAAATGTATTTTTGTTCCTCCTCTTGCCTTAATTTTTTGGATTTTTTTAAATATTTTTTTTGGGGGGGGGGGGCGGGGGGGGGGGATGTTCCAAAACAAAAACATTTAGCGATGAAATCGATTTATGGCCCAGCCCTATTCACGGGCATATATTGTATGACTGATATTGCTGCAGCTTCGATGTGACGGTCTTCTTTGTGTTTCATCATCAAATCTGGAGTTCAGACAAAAATCACTGGCTCATGTCATGAAAAAGAAAAAGAAACGTGACCGAGTATTTCTTCTCTTCTTCTTCCGACAGCACGCGATGACTACGTGGCCACCTTCAAGGGCTCCGAGTTCTTCTGTTACGACCTGTCGCCCAACCCCATCCAGTCGAGCAGCGACGAGATCACGCTGTCGTTCAAGACGCTGCAGCGCAACGGGCTGATGCTGCACACGGGCAAGTCGGCCGACTACGTCAACCTAGCGCTGAAGAACGGCGCCGTGTCGCTGGTCATCAACCTGGGCTCGGGCGCCTTCGAGGCCCTGGTGGAGCCCGTCAACGGCAAGTTCAACGACAACGCCTGGCACGACGTCAAGGTCACCCGCAACCTGAGACAGGTAAACGCACGGGCGGGCCGTTCCCGTACGTGGTTAGTAACGTGAGACCGGAGCGGTCGGACGGCGCTTGCCTCCGCCAAGGACTTTTGGGGCCCTCGCTCAATTGATTCTGAAGAATTTGGATAATTGTGTGGAATCGGTTGGTCATTAACAGTAGAATCAATTGTGAATAGAATGCCATGCTAAATACCGGTTTTAACTTAAGGAAATTAATCAATAAAATACATATATATAATTGTATATATATTTTTTATTATTATATTTTTAAGGATACTCCTATTGTATACATGTACAGCTCTAGAAAAATGTTGACCACGTCAAAATGATTAGTTTCTCATATTTTTGTGTAGCTTGAACATTTTTGTTTTCTTTAATACGCTACTAACAACAAAGCTCCCAAACTCCAGATACAAACAGAGCTGTATATTAAATTCTTTTTTTCCCCACTTGGGACGTTTTAAAAAAACGTTTTAATTAAATTCATGGAAAACACATTTTGCAATGTAATAATTAAATAAGTAATATTAGGTAAGTAATTAAGTAATATTTAAAAGTAATACAAATATTTCAAAATTTACAATCAATTAAAGTGACATAATTGTTAAATATTCGTTTAAACTTAGATTTTGTTTTCTTAGTCTTTAAAAAAATGTATACGTTTAAGATAATTTCCTTAAATTTTTTATAAAAACAGGTTTGAAAACCTTTTTAAAAAAATGTAAATACTTTTTAATTGAGATCTTTTCCCCCACTTTAAAAAAGTGTACAAATTTTAAATATTTACGTTTGTATTTAATAAGCGGTGTAGAAAATGGATGAATGAATTTGAAAAAATAATTGCAATTTTTTGGGGGGTTGTAAATTTTAAATGTAAAGAGAAGTTAAAACTTAAAAATTCTATTATTTTGAAATGGAACATTTAAAAATAGCTTAAAAAACAAGTAAATACTGTATATTGGGATTATAATTTGTCAAAAATCATTTTACTTCTGATGCTAAAATCCCCTCAGCTGGCACCGTGCAAAGGAAAAATACACCATTACACTCGAAAAAGATAAGATCACGAATTAACAACAACAACAACAAAAAGGTAGTCGTCAGAGCACACTTTGGCAAGCGCAAATTCTGCCATGTTTGGCTTCTCATCAATATTGAATAGGAACGTTGATGAAATAATCCCAAGCCGTCATCAGAAGAGAGAGTCATTTGTCGTGCATTTCCGCTGCGTATTTGACTTTGGAGCACGGCGGTGACTGCCGCCGGCGACTCGGAGGCCCAACGAGTGGACGCTAATGCTAATGTAGAAGCCCCGCTAAGTAGTCCGTGGTCCACGCCGCCATTGTTTTAGTTTGCAGCCGTCCAGCAGCTCTCATAGGTGAGTGCGTCTTCTCATCCGGCGAGTGAGTGAGTGGCTGCTACTACTACTACTACAACTAACGTGTGACTACTAACTTGTTACTAACCTGCTAGCGGAACTAACTAACACCATCCATGGAATGATTCATACTACTAACCTAACCTGTGCCCTTCTCCTAGCGAAACCACTCCTCACCAGAGGGCCTTCTTTCTCTAGCTTTTCCTCTTTTTCTTTTTTCTTTGTCCAATTCCTTCTGTTCACAGTTTTTTGTTTGCTTTCCTTTCTTCCCCCCTCTCCTACAAAGCACTCAGGCATTGGACACGCTATGGTAAACAAACTCCATTGTTCGGTAGATACCATTCTAATTGTTTCTTAGTTTGGCTTTTGCCCCCCGTGTCTTATTTCCTTTTTACAACAACAAAAAAGTAAGCAGTAAAAGGATAAGTACGGTTGGTAATAATTTTTTTTTTAAAGCTTAAAAAAGCCCCAATCTCTCCCTCACCCATCTCTCTCGCCACTCCTCTCTTGTTGCCATGTTTTTTTTCTTAATCCCCTTTTCTCTTCCCCTGTTTTGTCTCATGACTTCTGATTGGCTCATGGCTCACCTGCATGCCAGCATCGCACTTCCTCTGTTGCATGCCCAAAAAATGATTGCCTACCTTATTTATTATTTTTCAGGCCGAGCGCTAGGTGGCGTGGTGGCCCACTTGGAATCGTGTTTAGTTTTATTATTCTGACGAAATCATGGCCTTTTTTTTTTTTTTTTTTTTTTTTTTCATGAGTCCGTCAGTTTTATTTGCAAATGTATTTATCTTTGGCGTCCCCAACACGAACCCCCAAAACTCCTCTGAATTGGATGAATGTACTCCAAACAGAAAAAAAAAAAAACGTTTTTTTTTTTGCCTAGGCCATCTAATGTGGGCGGAGCATGGCATCAGCAAAGGTTTGAAAGAAAATTAGCCCCGACACAGTAGAAAATTGGGCGGACGTGTCTATCACGCCCGGACGCACGAAAAAGTCCCAAGAATCCATTCCCCAAATCGGACAGGAAGCCGGCCATTTTGGTTTTATGCAGCTGTTTAGCGGCCAATTCCCGGCCGGGCTCGTGCTGGGATGAATGCTTACAAGTAGCAAAGTGACAAGCGAGCGGGATCTTTGTGGAATTTTCTAAAAAAAAAAAAAAAAAACATGCAATGAGCACGTCAGATGTCTCTAAAATCCTTCATAACAAATACATTTTCAAAAAAACTAAACAATTGGATTGCTAAAGTACTTGAAATTTTCTACTGCCCACACTGCTCTTCTCACGAATAATGTTCCATTTGCGCTATTTAAGTTGAGTTTTTAGGGCATTTTGAGGCATTGGAATTTTGGCCGTACGAGCTTATTGGTGGATATTTTTAACTGAAACCATCATGCGGTTTTCAAAATTCTCAGCTTGAAGCGGCCATTGACGGACCTCATTTGGGGGAAATCTTGTCACGTTGTTATAATGCAAGTAATTTGCCCAAATGCTTTTCTGCCAATGACAACTAATGTGGAGAGAGCATGACGTCATAGTCTCTCACTCATTTGCCCCCTCCTCAATGTTAAAAAAAAAAAAAAAAAAAAAATCAAGCTCCTTCTACAGTTTCAGCAATCAACACAAAATTGGTTAGAAGTTATGCTCGCATTACAGGATGCTTGGAAAAACGTCCATGCTCGAAAATGAACTGGAAGTCAGTTATTTTGTTTTGAAGCAGCCATTTAGCAGCGAATTCTGGAGCTCGTACTTTGAAAAAAAAAAGGCTACTAGGGAATTCATACAAATGAGTCGCACTCGGAAGCAATAATCAGAACTAAATTGCGACGCTTTTTTTAGCCGATGCCATCAAATGCGGCCGTAGCATGGCTTCTTAGTCGCTCACTCATTAGCGACGCACTTGAAAGATCCCAAAGAAAATCAGCCCCCGATGCTAGTTTCACTAATCAACATTAGCTGAGGCGGTCATCACGATAGAACGCACACAAAAAGTCTAAGGAACCGCGACAGGCCATTCATTTTAGGGCGAAGCAGCCATTTTGGACGTATGCCAGGCTTTGTGGTTTTTCAAATCCTACTCGGGAATTCGCCCAAATCGGAAGAAGGTGTCCTAAACAGATGGGCCGAGAATGGCGTCAAAGTTTGACGATCATTTTGAGGATTGGCCATGAGAAAGGTGGCTGCTTCTAGCTTGAATCATTTTTGTTTCCGGTCTTCCGAGTTGCTGCTGCATGCTTCCCGTCATCCCATCATCCTCTTTGTGCATGTGGAATGAGCGACCACGCCGCATGTTTATATATCGCCTCGTGGAATGAGCCGTAACCCATCTAACAAGCGTGTATATGTGTGTATCAAAAAGTGTGTGTTCGTCGTCAGGGTGTCATCTGAGCTGGAAAAAAAAAACGAAAAAAACAATCCCCCACCCCCAGGATGGCAAACCCCACTAACAACATCATCGCAACTAACAACACACTAACACCATTGCAGCTTACTAACATCATCAACCCTAACCTCAGTAACCGGACACCACTAACTAGCACGAAGAAGCCTGTGGAGATTCTACTAACACCGTACGCCTGCTACATAAACAGTAGGAATACTAACAACGGCCTTCGAGTGACAGGATTGGAGTCTGTTTGATGGCAAAATGGGCTGCTTGTGTGTTGAGCGAGTTGTATGGGCGAGTAAATCAAATCACCGACGGGACAAAGAGCTTTGAATGCAAAGGTGGAGTCAGCGTTTCTGGTAATCTGGCAAGTGTTTGTTAAAGCGTCGGCTGACAAAGTGACCCTTGTAGTGGACATGAATATCTGCCATAGCGCTTCATGGTTTCTCATCCCCAAGATCAATAATGGTGGAGGAGTGTTTACTAGCGTGTTCTGGTTAGCTTCTGCAAGTGGTCCAGTGGTACACATTTCAACTTTTAGTGTCGCGAGACAGGCAGGGGTCGCCTGTCCCAACTGGTCACACAACAGATTTCCTTCCAGCTCGGAATCCTGCTTCTAACACCATTTTTTCACAGAGAAGTACTCTCACTACAGTTAGATTCGGCTCTTGGGTTTACCACGACAGCTAGGAGCCAGGCTAGTCAGATGCTAACAATCGCATTTGTTGCCAAACTCTGAGGAGGAAAAGCCTTGACCCAGATAAGAATCTCTGTCTTTTGGGTTGGAAATCCTTGTCAACTAAGAGTCAGGCTAGCCATCTTACTCTGTCACACTGTGTCATGGCTAACTGACCCACTTTTGCCGCAATTATTTGTCACGGAACTCTGAGGAGGATTACCCTCAACCCAGATTAGAACCTGTCTATAGCGGTGGAATAATCTTGATCACAACAACTAAGTGAGAGGCTACCTCCCCCTTCTGCAATGCCACTGTGTCACAGTTTACTATCCCACTTCTGAAAGAATTTTTCACAGAACTAAGGAGGAGTACTCTCTACCCAGATGAAAACTATTAGGTTGAGAAATATTGGCCACAACTAAGAGTCCACGGCCCGCGACTTCACCCCTTCATGAGTGGGACTGTGCAATGGCTTAACATTCCAATTCTGAGACCATTTGTCTCCAAACTCTGAGGAGGAGAAACCTCAACTCAGATGTCTGTTGGTTTGTGAGAGAGGGCTACCAGGATAGCTAAGAGCGAGGCTATTTGACATGGTGCCTAGATCACACAGACCGCTTCTCCCTTCTAGGGGTCGGACTAGCTCACGGTATGCTACTTCCGACAACCGGCTAAACCCGGGTCCATTGGGTTGAGAAACCTGTACAATGAGCACAACACCAATCAGCCCTAAAGTGTGACATGGTAGCGTTTGCCGCCCAAATCACAGGATACTGTACCCTCCAACACCAAACGCTGAGGAGGAGATGCCTCATCCCAGATTTCATCCTTGGTCAATTGGCTTGAAAAATCTTTTCCTAGAGTCTGAGTCTTTGGCATGGTAGCTCTGTCTCACTACTTCCCGTTTTCACAGGTGGGCTCATTTCATGCCTTACATACCTCTTCTGACACCTTTCGTTGCCAACTCTTAGGAAGTACCATCAACCCTTTTTGGAACCTAAATCCATTGGGTTGATAAATCTGAACAGGACCACAGAGCCAATCATCCTGACTCTGGGGTATGATAGCTTTGTCTCACCCTTCCTTGCCACGGCTTGCCATCCCACTTCTACCACCAAACTCCAGATTCCAAAGGCAGATTTCATCCTGGGTCTATTGAGTTGAAAAACGACAGCAAGAGTCTGCCTCGTGTCGCAGTTTACCATCCTACTTGTGACACCGTTTGTCACCAAACTCTGAATGCGTACTCTCAACTCAGATTCTGACCCAAATCTACTGGATTGGGTCAACGGTGGAATTATTGGTTCCTTCAAACTGACAGCCTTAGAACCAAGACTGCCACTTCTGACACCAGTAACCTGTACACTGACCATGACACCAACAAGCTGCGCTATTTGACACGGTAGCCAGAACCAGAGTGACAGCCCTGCCCAAAACACTACCTAACCAGCTATTCCAAGGTTTCCTTCCAACCTGAAATTCCACGGATGGCCTCACATCCAACAGCCTAACGTCCGACACTATTTGTCACAGGACTTTGCTTACACACCGCACTACATCGAATGCAGACACACACAAATTCCCCAAACCAACCGGGCCTTCTCCCCGCCACAGCGCATACACATTTGGTTGCCACAGTAATGGGGGCTAATTTGGCTGGTCTGCACCTAGCTAGCGCCTAGCGCCACCTTTGGGTGTGAGTATATAGCGTGTCCTTTCCCTGTGCTTTGTTGTGTAGGTGACCATCTCGGTGGACGGCATCCTGACCACCACGGGCTACACCCAGGAGGACTACACCATGCTGGGGTCCGATGACTTCTTCTACGTGGGAGGGAGTCCCAGCACGGCTGACCTGCCAGGCTCCCCAGTCAGCAACAACTTCATGGGCTGTTTGAAAGAGGTGGGGAGGGCTTTACATGGGGAAACAGTCGCCAAGCTATCAACGGAGCTTTGTCCTGCTTGAAGTATGTGTGAAGTGAAAATGAATGTCTTCTAAATTTCGCACGACGCAGAGAAGAGTGTTGTTAACAACTTTGCCAAATTTGAATGCTTAAAAAAAAAAGATCGTCAAGTATATAAAATGAGGTTTTAAGAGCAGGCCGTTCTCTACGCTTTGAAACGTTGTGGGCGTGTGTGTTGAATGCGCTGAAACCACGCCCCACTCAACTGCCAACTGTCAATCAAAAACCACTGCTACAACTGCGGAAAAATGGATGCTGCTTCGTCTAGCTTCTCTTGGTCTTATGCCTTAACAAAAACACATGTTTAAGCTGCGAAAATATAGCCGCTTAAAGCCTCCAGTCGCTGGAATATATCTCACCGCATCATCACAGGGCTTTTCCACGCCGCGACAACGAGGCGCTCTAAAACGGCCATGCCAGTGCTAAGTCTCTGTCCACACACTGACTATCAAGTCTGACTTTTTTTTTTTTTTTTTTACCCTCGTTCTTCCGCCGTTTCTCTGTGACGTGCGCACATTCACGGCTGGCGATGAGGCGCTCGAAAGCGGCCATGTCGGCGGATTATCTAAAGATTTGTCTGTTGGAATAGCTAGCTAGCTAGCTCACTGGACATCGCATTTGCGCAGGATAACCTGATGCGAATGAATGCGTTCCAAGTTCTTATATGGTGGGGGAAGGGCGACTTGTGCTGAACTCCAGTGTTTCATGCTTTTTAACCACGCCCCCCCCCCAAAAAAATCAGGAAAACTGAAATAGGGAAAAACAGTTTAACGTTATAGCGGTCACAATTGCGTACTGTGTTACTACATATTTCACAGTATTTGCATGTTTTCACAATTTCTCTTCAAACATTTATAATGTATTAAAGACAAATCTCAGAATTTTCTTTACAGGGTCTTTAAACAATACACAAAACTTAAATGATATATTTGTATGCTCCTTAGCTCAGTTACATCTTCCATCTGACTGATTCAGTCGTTTACGATAGATTCCGTGTCCCTAGACGGGAGTAATCCTGTCACAAAGCTCTCTGTCTTACATCCCTCATGCAGCCGCACGTCGCGTCCGCCGCCGTGAAATTGAAAAATAACCACTAACGTCCATGTAAAAACAGTCCGAAAACCGTCCTTGACCAGTTTCAAGTGCTTTCTTTCTACGGCTTGGCTTTTTCTTTTGTTGGGGAATGGCGGCAAAGACTTCAGTTTGTCCAGTTGAATGCCCGTTTGAAATTCAATTAACCACACTTAACCATAGTATTCAATCCTGATCCTGAATTACCCAGGTTTAAAAAAAAAAAAAAAATCCATTAATTATCAAATTGTGCACTTAAAAGAAGTGCCTTTTTCCAAATAGATTTAAAAAATATATATATTCCACCCCTCAGGGAAAAACAAAGAAGGTGGTAAAAGATTATTTCCTCTGATAATGTTCGCAAACAGTCATTACAGTGTCTGTTGCGCACACACACATATATATATATATATATTTTTATATTTACCAACATTCTCTTAATATAAAAAAAAAAGCATGCGCGCAAGTAGAGACGCTTCCAACTGGCAGATTCTCACCAAAAGTCTCAGACACCTCAACATCTGAGAGAATTGCTAATGAGGCGCGTCATTGAGGGACTAGCCACATGCTAATTAGCCAAGCCGCAACTCATGTAATTCTTATATACAACGCGTACAGAGTAGACGTAAATACACGCGCAGTGAGTGAGTGCGTCTTTCATTCACGCATGGCAAGCAAGAGTCGTAAACAAACGAGCAAACGAGGCGACAGATGACGTGCCAAACTGAGAGCTGTGTGTATGCGTGCTGTACGTATCCATTAAGACAGATGGCGTTTAAAGCGGGCCAGCGCAGCCACATTTACATATTTAATACCGCCACGCTGTCATCATTCCTGCGAGCAAATGAAGATTTATTTGCAATTTGTATGTGGCGTAGACTGTCACCTTCCCTTCTTCGGCTATTTTACCGGGCCGGTATGAATGAATGAATGAATTCTTTATTTCAAGTCTGAAGAAAAGAATAATAATAACAGAAAACAAATATCTGGCAAAACTGTTAGAAGAAATGCTGTTGATGTTAGCATGTCTGTAGTCAACTTTTACAAGTTGTTACGCTAAAAAGCAGTATATTTGAGTAAAACTTCTGCCACGTTGGAGAGAAGTCTGTTTTTGAACAATATTTGGTGAGAATAAAATATATTCATTGCAATTGCAAGATGTAGTTGCATTATCAAGTTTCCGTACTCGGTATTGGCGCAGACTCACTTGTACTTGTACTCCTCTTCGGTTTCCAAAGAAAGTGTTGTCGGTAGTATCCCTGGGTTCAAATCCACTTCGTTTGGGACTCGCAAAAAAGGTTTCTTCATTGACCGGAGATGTCCAGTTATGAGTGATTGAAAAGATGTCTTCAAAATAAACGGCTCCATCTTTTGTGATTCAAAGGTGACTTCGTGTTTCATCCTTTCTCCTCCCACGCCCTTTAATCTGCTTTTTTTTTTTTTTTCTCCCCCCCCCCCCCTCGAAGGTGGTGTACAAGAATAACGATGTGCGACTGGAGCTGTCTCGACTCGCTAAACAAGGAGACCCGAAGATGAAGGTAGAGTCGACCATGTTGTCTTCT
Source organism: Phyllopteryx taeniolatus (assembly GCF_024500385.1). Lineage (NCBI taxonomy): Eukaryota > Metazoa > Chordata > Actinopteri > Syngnathiformes > Syngnathidae > Phyllopteryx > Phyllopteryx taeniolatus. Next base: position 16,332,436 of record NC_084520.1, on the reverse strand, counting down.
CCTCTTATGCAACTCCTGCAGACTTCTTTTTCTTGACCCGCAGCAGCTTTAAAGACGCTATCCTCTAGCTAAATGGGATTATGTTGTTGGAATGTACCCGCGAGCAGAACCTGTTTCAATTCGAAAAGGAGAGATTTTCTCACTAATAGTTTGTTGCGTTTGTTTGTGGAATGTTTTCACTGGAATGTCTTCGCATGCGGCGGGGAAAGAAGAGCTGCAGTCGCCGATGCACATTTGAACTGTTTATTGCAACAGTAAAAGACATAAACACAATGAGCACAATCAAATAGTATTTTCTATCCATTTTATGCTTGAAGTTTGTTTTTGTTGACCTTTGCAATGTGTTTAAAGCATGTGGAAGAGGAAAAATTCAAATTGTGTTCAAATTAAGAGACCATATAAACATTTGGTATTTGTAGTTCTAGCACACTGAAACTACTGTATTTTATTTACAAAGTATAAGACTAAGTGTTTCAGTGTAATATGTGACATTTGATGACCCTGAAAATGATTTTCTCTCGGGTTGTCTCCTTTGGAGATGAAATGATATCAAAGATGTCATTGAAAGACTATTGCAGTGAAAGTTAGATTTTCTTTTCCTAATTAGCCTCTAAATGGTGTCAATTTGATTAATTTAGAATACCCTAAATAAAAATGATGAGCTTTAACCTGGAGACCAGATATTAAAAAATATATATATATATACTATTAATTTGACCAGATTTACAAAACATGGAGGTCGGCTTTTGTATTTGAACTCTTGAAATGCTCTAGAAAATATACATTTGTATTTGGAATTGGGGGGTTAACTTTTCAGTAGTTTATAGAAGAAAACAAAAATGTTCAATCGACTCAAACAACAATAGAATATAAATGGTAAATCTGAGAATTTTGTGTGATGTGTGTATATAATAAATGTTGACCTATCACGGCTGTGCGCATCGCGTTCATCGGGGGTTCGCCGTACGCCAGCTTTAAAGACTTTATCCTCTCGTTAAATGGGATTATGTTGTTGAAATGTAGCCGCGAGCAGAACCTGGCGCCGTTTCAATCCCGAAAGGATTGCGTTTTGTCACAGATAAGCCCGATCTAATGGCTCATTACGCCGGTCCTCCGCGCAGGTGAGCGGCGTGGTGTCCTTCAAGTGCGAGAGCGTGGCCACGCTGGATCCCGTCACCTTCGACACGCCCGAGTCCTTCGTGGCGCTGAGCAAGTGGGCGGCCAAGAAGGCGGGCTCCATCTCCTTCGACTTCCGGACCACCGAGCCCAACGGCCTGATGCTCTTCAGCCACGGGAAGCCCAGGCAGATTCAGCGCAAGGACCCCCGCACGCCGCCCACCGTCAAGGTCACACAAACCAACTCCAAGGGAGAACGAGAGTGGGCTCACTCCGTTTTGGTCATTTTTGAAAGTTGACGCATTTATTTTCATGACTACACTACACTATAAAGTTTGGCCTTAAAATCAAACATTGCCAATTTTAATCCCCCAAGTTTTGCTTTTCATTTCTGCTGAAACCAAACACGTTTCCCCCCCCCCCCCCCCCAGCGTGAACTGACGCAGAAAGACTAGAAATAAATATGATGTTCTTCACCGGTAATGTGAAAATGAAAGTGTTTCAGCCTTCATAAATTCGAATCAAATCTTTGAAATGTTCAACAATTGAACATCAATGAATCCATCAGGAAGCGTCTTTTGCGTGTGGCGTTCAGGTGGATTTCTTCGCCATCGAGATGCTGGACGGCCACCTTTACCTGCTGCTGGACATGGGCTCAGGCACCACCAAGACCAAGGCCATCGACAGGAAGGTCAATGACGGGGAGTGGTACCACGTGGACTTCCAGAGGGACGGGCGCTCAGGTACGTCCTGTTCCATTAACCTTTTAAAGTTTTATTCAATAGCTTGAATCTTTTACAGGTTTTTGGGGGGGGTCATGGTTGGTTTTATTTTTTTGTTACCTTGAGTCGTTTAGCTGTTTTATTCTACATTATTCAGCAAATTGGACCGCTCGCTGTATTTTATTTTATTTAACATTTGACTTGGGGAATCTTTTCAATTTCATTTATGATTTTTTTTAAGTTCAATATTTTTGGGGGGACTTTATTCAACAGCTTCTATTTCTATTTTGTGTATTTATTTTTATTTTATTTTACTTTATTTGCCAAATTATACAGATTATAGTGGCCAAAATGTGTTGTTTTTTACTTGATTGCTTAACTTTATGCACGGTGGACAACATAGTTTTTTCAAAATCTAACCGTCCATATTTTTTATTTTCCAAATTGTATTTTGTTAGACTTTTTTTCCTTTATTTGATCATATTTGTCCTATCTATCTATTTATTTGAACTTTAGTTGTCTAATTCAATTTCTATTGATTTCATTTTATTTGACATTATTCGGCATATTTTCAATGGGCTTTATGTCACAAAATCTATTTCTTGATGCATTCTTTTCATTGTTTAATGCGATTTGATTACCCAAATGTATCCTACTTATCTTGCTCTCCCTGTTTTCGTCTTCAGTACTTTTTTACTGCGTCACTGTGCAAACAACAACAACAACAACCCCCCCACCCACCCACCACCACCACCACCCTCTCCCCTGGTATCCATTAAGTACTCTCATGCGTGTTATGATATAAATGAGACAAGACAGGACAATAGATTCAGGAGGGGGTCCATTTTGGGAAGAAGCGGCGCCCCGCCTCTCTCTCTCTCTCTCTCTCTCTGTCTCTCTCGCTCTCTCTTGCACCGCTCTCCTAGCGCGTGACTTTTTGGCGCCTCGTTGTTGGCACGACGAGGCGCGAGCTAAAATTTGCCTGCTTTGCTGCTCCCCTGTGGAAAAGGCAGTAATCCTGTTTGTCTGCCCGCTGTCTGTAGTCAGAAAACAAACGGCGGCTTATTGAATCCAACACTACAAACATCGATATACACTAGCATTGTTTATGACTTTGTAATTGCAAACAGTGCGCTCACTTCTCTCATCCCGCCCTGATTACTTCTCGATTGTTAGCGGCGGCCGCGACTAAAAATACACGTGCGATGATTTATTGATGACAAAATGGTGGCGGTTGCGCTCTCGATGCTGCCGCTGATGACGATGAGTCACTGATGAGGGTTCGCATTTGCATCGCTTGTCATGTGGAGGAGTACAAAGAGGGAGGCGGGATGACAATGAACATCTCCACGACGATGATGATGATGGTGGGGGTGGTGGGGGTGGTGGCTGAAGGTCATTGTGGCGATGTTTGTGCTGCGCTCAGGGACCATCTCAGTGAACAGCGTGCGAACGGCGTACACGGCGCCCGGCGACAGCGAGATCCTGGACCTGGACGACACACTTTATCTCGGCGGTCTTCCCGAGGACCGCGCCGGGCTCATCTTCCCCACAGAGGTTTGTGTGTCGCTCAAAAATCGGCCTGGATACTCTTAAAAATGAAAACCAAAAAAAAAGAAACTACAGCGAGAACAGCTTCCACTCTTCTGAGAAGAATTTGTGGGCGTGAGAGTGGAATTTACTTAAACTATTTTGGCTTTAGAATGGCGCCGGAGATACGAGTGACCCGAATTACCAACAACCACATAACTTTGCCTTAAAGTCTGCTAGCTTAATGCTAACACATAAAGAGAAATGCCATAGATGAGCTAATGAATAGCAACTATGTGATGATGTCATAATGCTGAAGCAACAGATGTTTAAACACCAACGGTGGAGCAACACAAAACCGGCTGTCGTTGCAGCTTACTGAGTCACTTACAGTAGTTTACACGACTGTATTGTACTGCCCACTAGTGGCCAAGTTTTTGGACTAACGGGCCGTCGCTTCGTCAATAATGCCCCCGCGTGTGGGCAAGGAGAGCCGCAGAACAAACAGCCCAAACACACAAATACAAAATGAGAACACTCGCAAGGAGCTGCTGTAGGCCACAGCTCGCGCCCGGACGCTCACACTGAACTATAACCGGCCAACCTCCATCTCCTGATGTCACTCACTAGGCCACGCCTCTTAAAGGCACACATCCAACACACAAATACTACTACTACATACAGTAATTACACTCTATAAATAACTGTTATTATTTTGTATTTAGTACAGTGCTCTTTGTCGTTATTAAAACGGCTAAAGAAAATTGTGGTTGTTGGAACAGGTTGATGACAATTCAATGGGGAAATTTGAAATGAAAGACAAGGACGCATTGTATACGTGAATGACTTGTATATGCTAAAGTAGCAACTAATTAAGTTTGAGTTTATCGCCGAGCGATAAACGGGCAATCAGATTTTCAGAAACTGCCAAATCTCAACGTCATGGAACGCTGAGCGAGACTTTTGTTTTGTTTTGGTGTCCCCCCCAACCCCTCACCTCAGGTGTGGACGGCGCTGTTGAACTACGGTTACGTGGGCTGCATCCGCGACCTGTTCGTGGACGGCCAGAGCAAAGACATCCGGCGGCTGGCCGAGGCCCAGCGGGCGGTGGGCGTCAAGCCCTCGTGCTCCCGCGAGCTGCCCAAGCAGTGCCTGTCCAACCCGTGCCAGCACAACGGCGTCTGCCGGGAGGGCTGGAACCGCTACGTCTGCGACTGCTCGGGCACCGGATACCTGGGACGCTCCTGCGAGCGAGGTGAGCCCGGAAAACACGGCGTGTAACACGGGAAACGTCACAAAGCGGCGGTGTACGAGGCCTCTCCTCTTACGACCTCTGAATCTGTAAATTGGACTTAAGGACTCTGTGTCGCTGCCAATAATACAGAACAATGACGCCGGGGAGAAAAAAGCGAGGAAAACGAAAGCTTTTACAGGCAGCGTACAAGGTGCTTGTGATACTACCTGAAAAGACAGAAAAATGCCAGGTTGACTTCTTCACCCAAAAGACATTTATGAAGAACAGTGACACGGGGGAAAAAATACAAAAATGCTGGCTTTTGCAAGCTGTATAAAAGGGACCTCAAAAGCCAGTCAATTAATGGGTCGACTGTCTTTTGTACAGAACAGAAAAATGACGTCAGGAAATGACGACTTTCACAGGCTGTATAAAAAGGGGCTTCTGATACTACCACTGAATCTGTCAAATTGAAAAGGCCCACTTCATCCCCCCCACCCAATTCTGTGTTGGTAGCTTTTATACAGAACAGTAACATGAAAAGTCAGAAAATGGCGCATTTCAGGTACTTCTGACTACCCTTATTACTACCACTGAAGCCGCAAAATCGACAGGTTTACGTAGTTAACCTAATCCGTGTCACGCCACTTATATAGAACAGCGTCATGGAAACAAGGCGGAAAAAGCAGGCAGCGGAAACGGGTCGTCTTATACTACCGCCGAAGCCGGAATTTTTTCAGGCTGATTACCCACCCCCCTAAAAAACAAAAGCCATGAAAATGAGTGCTTGTCATGTTGAAACAACGCCGTCGTCCACGTAAAGATCATCATTTCAGTTGAGTTACGCTTTCGCTTGAAGCTGTCACGCCAGCCTGATCCTAATGTTGACGACACGCTTTTACCAACTGGCGTGCGTTAAAAAAAAAAAAAAAAAAAAAAAAAATCACCCTCGTAAAGATTGATGACAACTTAGTGGCCCATCCGCGGCGTCCCTTTGTAACAATAGCTCAACGTCTGATTTTTATTCGGGGACACAAACCGGCGTGCGATGGAGGCAGAGAAAGAAAAAGAGAGCGGCCACAACGGAGGCCGCGAAACCGATAGCAGCGGCGGGGACGGAGGCGCCGGCTCGGAACCGACGCGACGTGACAGCAGGTGAGGGGACGGCGTGAGCCAATCTCGACACAGTTAGCGAGATACGGCGGTGGGGGGGAAGCTATGAATTCGGAGATGGAACGGCGGCCGGCGAGACACGGACAAGCGGCGGCGTGGTGCCGCGGAACTCCAGAGTCTTCCTCACCCTCCTCTGTGTGTGTGCGTGTGCGTGCATTGAGGGGTCACTAACTGCTGCTTGGCTGGATTAAAGGAAGCACAGATGGACAAGCAGATGGAGAAAGTGATTGGCCGTGTTTACGCCCTCTACCTGCGGTTTCTTCCTCCCTTTTTCTCTTTATTTTGCATCCTCCCTCCCTCCTTGTCCTCCTTCGCCGCGCTTTGTTCCACCCCCTTGCTTCCTAAACCAACACACAACCGCCGCCGCCGTCGATGTTTATTCTCCGAAGAGCAGACATGTTTCCTGTCAATGTTTCCTCTTTGAAAGATCATTTGTTGCCGTGATTCGGTGTCGGCGTTTACACGCCGTGTAAAAAGGGGATTCTGATACTACCGTCGAAGCCGGAAAATTGCCGCGTTGTCTCGCTCCCCCAATTGCATGTCCGTGCTGTCTACACTGAATGGAAAATGCTGGCGTTTACGGGCGGCTTCTCATACTTCAGTGGTGCCTTGAGATACGAGTTGAATATTTTCCGTGACCAAAATAGCATATATTTAATGAAAACATATACAGTAGTAATAAAAGAATTAGATGTAACGTAAAGAATCAAACAGATTGTGCACCATGATGAATTCATTGCAGCTCCTTATGGTGTGCGCGTCTTGGCCACTGGGAGGCAGTATAATGTAGTCGTGCTAACAAAAACAAAGAAGAGTTTCATAACTACCGTTAGTGACTTAGTAAGCTGCAGTACTATTAGACGTTTTTCACAGAGGATAAAGAATATATTCATGTGAGTATTGTTATACTGTCTGTCTCCATGTGTTGCTGCGCTGTTTATGTTCAAATATCAATTGCTTAAAGCGTTATAACACCGCCACGTAGATGCTATTCGTTAGCCCGTTCATGCTGTTTCTGATTATGTGTTAGCATTGAGCTAGCAATTTCAAGACAAAGTTATGTTGTTGTTTTAAATACACAAAGTGTAATTGTCTTTGTTTTGTTGACTGTAGTTTGGCGGTAAACTTCAGCTGGGAGAGGCATAATGCGGGATGATTTTGAAGAATGGTTCGCTATGTGCCAATCTTCTGCTAGTTGCGAAGTGAGTTGAGTTCGCTGCCACCACAGGGCACACGTATTTCAAATTTGTACTCGCAAGGTGACTTTTTCAGTGGCGATGCCATTAATACAAAACAATGACGCTGGGGGAAAAAGCCAGGGAAAAGCAATTCACTCCGTATTGCCTCAAGATACATTTCAGCAACAACTTCACACAGAATAAGTGACGACGCTGTTTGGCAAATACAATTGGTAAATATTCTTTAAAAAAACAAGGCTTCAAAGCTGCATTATTCAAAAACAGCATTTGAAAACAGAGGAATCTCATATTTCTAAACGCGACTACTAAAGCTTACGTGTAAAGTGCCTTTCAGAGCATCTTATTAAGAAACGGAGACTGCGCATAACTGCATGCACAAAATGTAATATCTTGGCAATGGACTTTTCTTTTTAGGAAACGAAGGCTACAGAACAAAGGCAACTCGAAAGGTTTTAACAGTCGGAATTATGCTCGAAATTAGACAGACAATATGTCATATATTCTTTATCCTCTGTAGAGAATGACTGATATTAGAGAGGAACTCAGTCTCCAGTACAGTATATCTTTGTCTGTCTTATATACGTCCCCCTGGTGGCCAAGGTGTGCACACCAGAATGAGCATATATGAGCTCAATATGAGCTTAGTATAAAATTATAGAGTGCTATTTTTGTCATTAAAATTAAAAAAAAAGACAACTTTTTTCTTTTTTTTTTTGTGGGGAGGCGCATCTCAAGGCACCATCGTCGACTTTGCCAAATTGGAGACGTGTCGCTATTCTTACTCCTCCGATGGCCTCTTTAGTAACCAAAGCGAGGCAGCCAATATGCAGCCACAATCAAAGTAAATATTACATTGACCGTAAAAACCAATCGGCGTGAACAACAGCATGTGGTGCTCTTCTTTTCACACTATGCGACCATCTTCATCTTCGTCGTTGTCTTCCCTCGCTGTTAATGAGGCTTCATTTGCATTTTAACCAACAGCTTCCGCCTCCCTCACTTAACTAATCCCTCCTCTGCTCACACATAAATTCGCTCACTTCATCTGACATGGCCACACACATACACACACACACATGCTATCTCCCTTTCGCTTCATCAGTATGCATGAGCCTCCCTCTCTTCCTGTTCTCTTGTTTTTGCCTTGGCTCCCGCCGTCTCCCGCGGAAACAGGAAGAGCGAAGGGGGTAGAAAGCAAAGTAGGAATGGAGAGAGAGACACATAGAGAGAGAGAGAGAGAGAGAGAGAGACAAAAGGCAACGGAAGGGGGGGAGAAAGGAAAAGAGAGAACGCGTTTAGGCGTGTATGTAATTGTCCAATAAAGAACGGCGCCCTCGAAGGTAAACAGTTTAGCGGTTGAGTGTCGGCCCCAGCAGGTCGCGCTGGTGAGAACGTGATGGATATGCAAATGAGTATGCAAACGAGCACGCAGATGGGATCAACCTGAGCTTGTTGCTTTGTGGCTGCGGGGTTTTGGGCTGCCAGCGGTTTTTTTTTTTTCGCCACCGCCGCGGATTCTGATGCAACCTGATCACAGCAAGCCGACAGCTAGCCAGCGCTATTTTTAGACGGTCGATTAAGGCACACTATCTGTTGTGGCAGTATTTTCGATATCATTGAGGAACACTAACTATTGCCTTTGCATATTTAAAGAGCAGTATACTGCACAAAGTGAAACATTTGATTCCAACGTGATCACAAACATACAATTGTTTACAGTTACAGGGCCATTCAAACAACCTTGGGCAAGAGTCACATGCTGCTTCACCAAGTCTGAATTCATTATTATCTGTTCAATTATCGAAGGTTGTTTATTGAACTGGCGTGTGATCACAAACATACGAGGGGTAGACCGATTATCGCCGCCAATATTTGGCATTTTGGCACATATCCGCGGTAGCCTTTTTTTTTTTTTTATTCTGCCAGCCGATAAGAAATCAATTTTAAACTGAGTAGACTTAATGGTACTATTTAGTTATTTCGAGATGCTGCCGACCCTGAGAACTCCCTGCACTTTTTTTGTTTTGTTCATTTGAATTTAAAACAAAGTTAAGTGAAATCTTTATTTACTGTTGAGATCTTGAAGGAGTTATGTATTTGTTGAAGTTTTCGCTGAACTTTATAAGACATGCGCCTGAGCTGAGCTCCCTGCACTTTTTGTTCGAATTTTAAAACACAGATGTCTATTGTCTAAGATTTTAAAAAAACTGTTGCAACTCTGAAAAGCTATTTAGAAAAACATTTGCTTAAAGGGATTTAAATGAATAATATTTCCCCTTCTACTGTAAATGAATATCGGCTCCAGATATCGGTAATCGGCTTCCTTGACGACTAATAATCGGTATCGGAACAACCATATCGATCTATCTATACAACATACAATTGTTTTCAGTCATTCTGTAGACAAAGACATTAATATCAGAGCACACGTTTATCAAGTGATCACAAACATACAAATGTGCGCACTTACTTTGAACCGAGCGTTCGACAATAACCTTGGCCAACGGGCCTCGCGACGTTATTGTCCGTCATTCCCGAGACTGTGCGAAATGTAATGGCCTCCTTTTTCTCCCCTCCCCCGTGCAGACGCGACCATCCTGTCGTACGACGGCAGCAAGTTTATGAAGGTGCAGCTGCCCATGGCCATGCACACGGAGGCGGAGGACGTGTCGCTGCGCTTCCGCTCCCAGAGGGCCTACGGCGTTCTCATGGCGACCACGTCCCGCAACTCTGCCGACACCCTGCGGCTGGAGCTGGACGGCGGCCGCGTGCGCCTCACTGTCAACTTAGGTACTCGCGTGCGCTCCATCTTCTCGTTCCGATTAGCTCGCAGGCGAATCCAGCTCGTACTGGAACGTCATTACGTGTTGACTTATGAGATGCCATGCAAAATAAATGCTGGATTTACAGTAGTAATTAGACTGATGCTACAGTGGAACCTCTTGATTTTTGGTTGAATTTACAGCCAAATTTTCCCCATCACAAACATACAATTGTTTACATGAGTTACTTGGAACAGGAACATTAAAAACAACTATTGTTATTGAGCCACATGCTGTTTCACTAAATCTAAAGACAAAAATGGTGATTATCAAAAGCAGCAACCTGTTTATCAGGTTGCTGTGTGATTACAAACATATAATTGTTCTGCCCCCCAAAATTGTTCTTTCAAGGTATGTTGATATTCCCGCTAAAGGCGCGCATGTGAAGGTTAGCTGTGTTTTTGTATAATGTGGAACAGAGGGTCCCAGCTTCAAGCTGCACTCTCTGCTCACTGCCAGTTGACCTGTGCATCCCCCCCCCCCCCCCCCCCCCCCCAAAAAACACAACACAAACACACAGACAGACACATGTCCTGTTTGACAACTCACAACATAAAGCGGGGTACACACATAACCAGGAAAAAAAAACGTCTTATCGTGTGTGTGGTGTACCGGAGATGACCAACACGCACGCCACACACACATAACAACGTCAGTTGTAGTACCAAGACTGACCTTTGAGAAGCAGCAAGGTGCCACTGGGCAAGAAAGAGATGTAATAGAAGAAGCTAGACTAACTGTTAGCTTATCTGGTAACTACGTTGCGGTTGCAAACTTCTGCTTGGCGAAGGATTCGTGAAAAACATTACGCAAACACTCAACACCAACAGTTTGTGATCGGCAAGCTTTGTGATTGGCTAGCCTTCCGTTTCGCGTCCCAATCGCAGAGCCCGTGGGTCGGCCCAAGTCGACGTCAACCGTACGCAAAAAGATTTGTGATCGCCAATATTGAAATATTGGTCTAACTTTTTCAGTAGTTAGGTTTTCTGATTAGATCGTGGAGGAACAACCACTCTTAATACGTACACACCACAGTATAATCACTCAGGATAATCTTTTAGAGTCATCCGATAATCGGGCCTTTGCTAACTTTAATGGAAAGGGAGGGAAAATGCTGAAATCTAGCCTGATTGTCTGTTCAGTACGGGTGTAGCCCGCTTTACTAGACTTCCGCGTTGACCACTCATGTAAGGAGGTTCAATCGTAAATATTGAACAGGTGCAACATCTACGAATGATGGCCGCGAAAATTATTCTTCACACATGCCACACCACAGGATAATCGTTCAAAGACAACCAATAATTGGGTCTTGACTGCTTTACTAAATTATGGTGTTGACCACACAAGTAAGGATTCGTGATCATAAATATTGAACAGGTCTAACATTTACGAGGAGAAATTCCCCTTAACACACCCAAGACCTGAATAATCACTCAGGATAATCTTTTAGAGACATCTGCTTCATTAAATTGCTATGAAAATAAGGATTTCTGATCGTAAATGTTGAACGGGTTTATCATTTATGATTGTTTAGTTTTTCTGAGTAAATTGGTGTGGGGAAATGACTGATCAGACCCCACACCACAGGATAATCGTGCTTTCGCTGATTATGATAGCAAGGGATGGAAAAGGATTGCGGGTATGTGTGTACCCCTCTCAGCACGACACGGGGCGCACGTGCGGGTCTCTGGTTGTCTGCAGCCACGTCTTCTCTGCGGTTGACGCCACGTGACACATCCGCCATCAAAAAGGCACACAAAAAAAAAAAATCAATCAGTTAGTCAATTTGTTGTACGACTGGGGCCCGGGCGGCGACAAGGAGGGCGCGATGCGTTCGCTGTCGCCCGAGCCCGAGAGTCGGAAGGCCCTCGGGGTGTGTCGACGTGCGCGTCCCCGGAACGTGGAGGCCGCCTGCGCCGGTGCGGCATTTTAACCCTCTGCTCTGCTCTCCCTCCAGACTGTATCAGGATAAACTGTACCGCCAGTAAGTGATCGCCCATCTCACCTAGCGTAACTCCTCCTTCTCCTCTTCCTCTTTCAGTTCTTCCTCCTAATGTGCGTTTTCACTCATCTGATCGCAATCTGTGATTCAACACCTCTTTCTGTGTGTGTGCGTGTCAAGGTTTTTGTTTGTAAATGTACTTTTTTTTCCCCCAGCTTTTTTCTATGGAAATGTCAACTTTAGTTTTGTTTTTTTATCTTTCGGCAGCATAGTGATTGATTGGGTGGGACATCCGCCTCACACTTCTGAGGGTGGGGGTTTGAATCCTGTTCTGACCGAATGTGAGTGTGAATGCTTGTTAGTCTTTATGTGCCTAAAATAGATTCAAAGGTTTCTTTGGTACCAGGAGAACTAAAGCAAATCCCAGAAGGGAAAAAAAAAAATGCACAACTTTTTTTGTTTTGATTAACGCTTATTCTTTAAACAAAGCAAAATTGAAATAGGGAATAATATTTTTATGGAAAAGTTATTTTAACGCTAGCCTTAATTGTTAGTTTTTTTCACAACTTTATCGATGGGCCTTTTTCCTGGTAAACACATTTTTGTGTCTGTTCAAATACTTTTTTGTAACTATGAGAAGAAAGTTGACCTCTAATTTTGTCATAGAAATGTTGTAACATTACAACTTAACTATTCTCCTAACTTGGTTAAAATCTGATTTTTATGAAACGATAAGTGGTACGGAAGAGGAATGGATGAATGATTTGATTTTAAGGCCAGCCCTAATTACTTTTTTCCTCTCGACTTTGATGACTTTTTTTCCTGGCAGAATTACATATTGTTTTCCCTTAAAATCTAAAAAAAAAAAAAATTCTGTTTAAAAAAAAAAAAGAATAATAATAATAATTTTTTTGTAATTTTTTGAGAAAAAAAAATATTTTGTTGTAATAATGCCGTAAAATTACTACTTAATTATTCTCATAACAAACTTGCTTACTGGTCAAATTATGACCGTTTTCGTGACGTGTAATTTTTTTCACTTTTTAAAAAATATATATATTTTTTATTTATTTTATTATTTTTACTCAATTCCCGTAGTATTTTTTTTTTTCAAAGCTCTAGTACATGTTATTTGATTTGAAACTTTAACAAGCAGCAGCCCCCCCCCCCCCTTCCCCCTTCCCCCCCATGCGTGAGTGTGTGAGCGAGAGTGTGCTGGTATGCGTGTGTGTCCTGTTCGGCCATTTTAGCACCAATATGGCGCGACCAAATGAAATGTGAGCTAACGAGCTAACGTGCTAGCACGGCAAGCAAATGAATACAAAATATCTGCGGCACCCCCACGCCCCAGAGACTTTTTTTCTGTTTGCCGGCACATGAGGGAGGTTTGGGTACGGCTTCATATACCGCGTGTGTGTGTCACCGTGTGTGTGCTTCTTGCGACTTTGCCGTCACGCTGCTGCGAGCGCAGTCGAATCCCAGATGAAATTGAATTCCCTGGCGTGGCGTTTCTGTCTGTCACGACCGCAGAGCGAGAAAGAAAGCGGATGAGAGAGGGAGAGAAAGAGGGAGACGAATGCTCCATGACTGCGAGGAGGCGGTGAAATGGACGACTGCAGTTGCCATAGAAACGCCACCAGCCAGCCGCACAGCCGCGCATCCAATCTGTGACGGCCAATTTTAGACTCACCGGTGTTCAATGAACACATCGGACACTTTGTGCGCATACAATAAGTCAGTGTTTCCCGACCTTTATTGAGCCAAGGCACATATTTTACTTTTGAAAAATTTCACGACATACCACCAGATGGAAATGTAAAAAAAAAAAAAAAAAAAAAGTGAATTCATTCACTGCCTTAACATTGATATTTGACTTCTAAATCCGTCAATGGCAATGAATGTTAATTAGGCAACTGAAAACGAGAGTGGGCTAACTTTGTTTTTGTGAATTTGTAACTCAAGGTTTAATTCCAATTTAGACATATTGGGAGCAGTCTGTTATTGCACTGTTCACGATTCATCAGCGCAACCCTGGGCCAACTCGATTCTCCAAGACGGCCGCGCTCGCGAAAATAGTCTTCACGTCACACAAAAACGTGTACAGAGACAGAGGCGCTGACGGGGCCGTGGCGGAAAAAAAAAATACATTTTATGAAAATAAAGGGATAATTTTACAAGTCAAGTTATGATTTGGCACGGTGGACGACTGGTTAGCATATCTGCCTCACAGTTCTGGCGACCGGGCTTCGAATCCCGGCCAAGCCTGTGTGAAGTTTGCATGTTTCCTCCCACATCCCAAAAATAGGCGCGGTAGGTTGATTGAAGACTCTAAATTGCCCGTAGGTGTGAATGTGAGCGCGAATGGTTGTTTGTTTTATGTGCCCTGCGATTGGCTGGCGACCAGTTCAGGGTGTACCCCGCCTTTGGCCCGAAGATGGCTGGGATAGGCTCCAGCACGCCCGGCGACCCTCGTGAGGAGAAAGCGGTACAGAAAATGGATGGATGGAAGTTATGATTTACAAATGAAGTTGTAATATTATGAAGAAAAATACAGTTACATTATGATGATTTTATTCCAAGAATATTTAGTAGATTACAAGGGGGGCGGGAAATAATTATGGACATGAAGCCTCAGTTTAATGAAAAAAAAATCTGAATTTTTATAGGTGTAAAGATGTACATTTACAAGAAAAGTTGTAATATTATAAAAACTATAATTTTTTTCCACATTATTTTTATGTCTAGCGGTCGGTTTTAGACTCGCTGGTCTGAAGAGAACATTTCTGCCACTTTTTCTGCTGTATGCATACAATAAATTATACATCTGATATTCAGCCGGGATTAAAAATGTATTGAACAGTGAGGGGGCGCAAGCCAAATGGCCCACTCAGCAGTCAAATCAAAGGCATCAGCGCGCCACAGAGTTGAATGTGGAAATCCCCACATGCACCTAAACGCAACACTCTGAGGCGCTCTGAAGGCCGGTCATATATTCTTTCATTTAAATCGTTCCATATTTCTTATCAACACTTCTGGACGATGGCCGGACAAAACCACGGTGTCACTCTTGAAAAGTATTATTTCGCTTGTGAATAATAAGAAGAATTGTTTTTAATAATCATGTTTTTTAACTTTTATGAGAATAAAGTCATAATTTGACAATAGTGAAGTTATATGACAAGAAAGAAAATCAGAATTTAGCAAAAAAAAAAAAAAAATGCTGATGATTGCATTTTCATCAGAATGAAGGGCGTAGTTTACCAGAATAAAATTGCAATATTATGTCATGTGAAAGAGCTTTTTTTTTTTTTTTTTTTTTTTTTTTTTTATAAGAATAAGAAAGTTGTTATTTCCTGAGGATGAAGCTGTAATATTATGAGAAGAAAGGTATAATTCTACATGACTGTGTGTGCGTCCCAGGTTGACACACATCACTGCATCGCCCTCACAGCGGTCGGCCTCCATCTTTTTTTTTTTTTTTTGTTCCTTTTTGCAATGCAATGCTAAGAAGGGGGAAAAAAAAAAAAAAAAAGCACACACATGCCCCCTCGTACATACGTTGGTGCGGTATTGACGGCCTGTGTGGCTCTCGCGGTGCCGCGCAGTGATCCATGCTAACAGGATGAGATGCTCATGCCCGCAGCGCAGCTGAGGCTCCTCACGGAGCACGCTACACACGCTACACAACGCTACACAACGCTACACAACATAACACTCTTTGCAGCGGGTGGAAGTGCCCGACACGATCTCGCTAATTGTGTTTCCGTGTTTCGCGCCTTCGCTCGCAGCCTGCATGATTGATTGATTGATTGATTGATTGCGCGTGTGTGTGATACTGCGATTCTTTTCCCACCGCCTCTCCCATTTTACTGACGACAAGTCAAGGTTTTAAATGAATTCTTTTGTATAATTACCAACGTGTGAGAAGTTGTGACGAAAAACCTCTTTATTTGCAACTTTTCGACTCATAAAAGTGCCATTTTATGAGAGTAAATACATAATGCAAGAATTCGCTCGTGAATGTATTAACTTTTTCCCTCATTAAAAACAGTTCAACTTTGTTCTCATAAAAATTGCCTTTTTGCTGTTATTAGATTTTTATTGTTGTGAAATTTATCTTTTTTCCTCAGAAAATTAGCCTTTCCCCCCCCCCCCCCCTCATATTACAGCTATTTCTGATACAATTTTAACTTTATTTAGATTTTTTTTTTTAAAACATTTTGTGTGATGTAACTACATTCTCATGTAAATACATTTTTTTCCTCATAAAATTTGCTTTTTCCCCCCTCAAAATGTTTTTTATTTTGATAAAAGTTGGCAATTTCTTCTTGTGATATAACTATATTCTCATAAAATTAAATCTTTATGCTCATAAAAATAGCCATTTTTGTCTCGTAACGTTACAAGCATTTCAAGTAAAACTGTCAAATGAATGCATATAAAATGTGCACATTATGAATTCATTCTTATAAAAAAAATTGACGTTTTTGTGTAATATTGTAACTATTTCTAGTAAAATTCCCAATGTATTCATATGAAATTTGTGGGTTTTTATGTCTTTATTCTTATAAAAATTGGCAGTTTTTTCTCATGACATAACTTTATTACAGTAAAATGACGCCTTTATCTTCATATAAATTGCCATTTTTTTTCTTGCAATATTGCAACTATTTCTAGTAAAACTCCAAATCTATTCATATGAAATTTGCGGGTTGTTCCGACTTTATTCTTATAAAAAATTGGCCGTTTTTTTTTCTCATGACATAAATTTATTACCGTAAAATTACGCCTTTGTTTTCATAAAAATGTCCTTTTTTTGGGTAATATTGCAACTATTTCCCGTAAAATTCAAAATGTATTTCTTCTCATAAAATGGCCTTTTTCTTTTCTTTTGCCTCTTTACGTTATCCTCTGCTTTTATGTAGGGACGCACCAATACCGATAGCGATGCCGATGCCGATGCCGATACTCTTCGTATGTTCTCGTACTCGTAAAAACACTCCGATACTTCAAGACCCGATACCAGTCTGTCACGTACCTATATCAAACATGAAACATAACCCAATAAATTATAGTCATAATAATAATTATATTCACATAGAGAGAGACATTTATTCCACTATAAAAAAAAAAATAAAAGTTTGCGTTTTTGAACAATATTTTGTTAAAATAATGGCATTATCAGTATCAGTACTCGGTATTAGTGAGTACTTGGTCTGGGAAAAAAGTGATATTAGTGCATCCGCACTACTGTGTGTACATGTGTGTGTTTGATTTGTGACATTTTCCGCAGCCAAATGTGTCGGGGTCAGTTCACTTCTCGCCCGGCTCGCCTGTCATTTCCACCGATGGGTCAGCATCAGCGGACTCACGGCAACCAACAAGGCTTGCGAGGGGCGAGGGGCGGATGCGCGTTTTTGAGGTGGGCGCGCGCGCCGCCGTCAGGCTTTGGCGGACGATGGGGCGGAGGGCGTCAGATGAGCACCAAGGAGAGATCCGCGTTCGATGCTGCGTGTGCGTGCGTTTGTGTCTAGTGCCACCGTGTGCTTTGTTGAAGTACTACGCGAGAAATGGAGACGTTGAGGTATGCTGTATGTGCTCCAAAATCACAAGGTTTTGCTTCTAAATGTACAACTATTTCTCGGAAAGTTGCGGGAGGTTTTTTTCACGTTAAAAAAAAAAATCTCTTTAGTCTTGTAAAAATTGCCATTTTTTAATTTATATTACAACTGTTTCGCGTACGATGCGGGCTTTTTTCGTATCCATCCGTCATCCATTTTCTCTACTGCTCACTCCAAATGCAATTTTGCTTTCTTGTATTCACAAGTATATTTTGTAACAAAATCAACTTCTTAAAGACTTTTTGTAGATAATGTGATAAAAAATCACAAGACTAAGGATGTAATATTACAAGGCCTTAGTCATAAATTTCTCAACTTTTCCTCTCTCAAAAATGTCACCTTTATTCCCCAAATTGCTATTTTTTTAAGGATTACTCATAAAATGATGACTTAAATTTTTTTGTTTCCATTTATTACAACTGTATTCTTTATTATAAAATGTAATTTTATGAGATTAAAGATAAAATGTTATGAGATTAAAGATAAAATATAAAAAAATATCGCTCATAAATTTAGTAACTTATCATTCAAAACATTTCTAATTTCTAATTCTCATAAAATTAGCAATTTTATTCTTGTAATATTCTGACAATTTCTCACAATGTAACAATATTCTTATAAAAAATATAAATTTTGACTCATTGCAAATGTAAATATTAAAACATAGAGACGCAATTTTACATTACAAAGGATACAATAATTTTTTCAAAGAATAGTCAGAATTGAATGAACGTGATGTTATTTTATAAGTTTTATGACAAGTTGTAATATTAAAAAAAAACGAGAATTTCAGAAAAATGAAGTTGTAATTTACAAGAGAATGATTTTTTGAGAATCAAGGCCTAATTTATGAAAATAATGTCATATGAAGAAGAAATATCTGCAAAACTGACATTTTGGCACAGAAGTACTTGGCCTCACTAGCACCACCATAAGGTTTTGTGGAGTACTGCTGTGGACGTGGCGTTCAAGAGAGAATGAGGCCAAAATACATTTGTGAGCTTGAGATTGCATCTCTATTTTCATTTCCTCACCTTCATCCGTCCAACCTGCCTGCCTTCTTTGACCTCTTCTCTCTCTCTCTCTCTCTCTCTCTCCTTTTTTTTGTTGTTGTTTTGCATCGTTGTCTTGTCTCTGCGGCGCCCCCCTGTGTGCATACGTGTAATAACGGTGCTCTGGGCTATGTGTAGGTAAAGGCCCAGAGACCATCTTTGCGGGCTCGGGTCTCAATGATAATGAGTGGCACACGGTGCGGGTGGTCCGGCGCGGCAAGGGCCTCAAGCTCACCGTGGACGACCTGCAGCCCGTCGAAGGTAACCGCACTCGACCGACCAATCAAATGACACCATTTGCACAATGCTCGGATGTACAGTTGAACCAGTGAATCTACGTAATTGATGCTCTCACAAAATGGTTTGTAATGGCCTAAGTTGCCACAAGATGGCGGTACAGCACTTTTTCAATTCGACAAGGCTATGGCCTGACGAAAGTTCAACGTAGGCGCTTGGCACCAAGATGCCACCAGATGGCGCCAAAGTGCTATTTTTAGACGAGACATGGCTTTGGCCTGAGCACAAACAAATGACAAGAGGAAACAAATCCAAGAATCGGCAAATTTGCGAATACAGAACCGAATATGTGGGGGGTGACTCTATGATTGATGAGAGCAATAATTTCTTTGTGCTGTCTGATGAAAATCGTTAGCCTAATTGCATAATATCCTAAATCATTTTGGAACCTTTTCGGAAAACAAGAAAAACCATAACAAATTCAACAAAAAAACGGCAGTTGCCCTGATTTAACCTTTGCGCTTTATCATGACCTGAATGAAACACAAACGTCAGGAAAAACACCATTTTTAGCAAGTATTTGTTAGTCATGTTCCCATTGGAGGTTCAAAAAAAACAAAACAATTATGCAATTAGGCTAACCATGTATGTCCTTCGCCATCGGTTGCCGAACGTGTCCGTCAAGTTGCTTTGATGAATCGAGCGAGCGAGCAGAGGTGGGGGGCTCGAGTCACGTGACTTGACACGAGTCGCCAATTTTGGGACTTTTTGGACTTGCTTAGCTAAAACTTATGAAAGCCTCAACTTGATTTTGATTCAAATGATTCCTGATTTGACAAGTACAGTGCTGCCTTGAGATACAAGTTCAGTTGGTCCCGAGACCACGCTTGTCTTTCAAATCATCTTTCCCCATTCAAATGAACGGAATCAATCCGGGTGAGTCTCCCCGCAAAAAAAAAAAAAAAAAAAATTTGAATGAGAAAGATTGTGCTCTATAATATTAAAATTGATCAAAACATACAGTTATGATATCAATAGAACGTCAAGAAAGAAACAATTTTTGCTTGAATTCAATGAACATTGTGCTGCTCCTTCTGGTGTGCAAGCTTTGGCCCCCAGGGGGCAGTATAATACATCCATACTGATATACTGTATTCAGCTCCTCCATAAGCAGTAGTAATATTAGATGTTCTTTGCAGGGCATGAAGAGAATTGACGTGAACCTCCACCATCTGTGTTCAAATATCCGTTGCTTAACGTGTTAGCCCGTCTATGGTGTTTCCCCATTATGTGTTAGCATTAAGCTACGGAAAAGATCTCACGCGTGACTTTGGGCACCACCAGGTCAAATGGCGGGCGACCACACGCAGCTGGAGTTCCACAACGTGGAGACGGGCATCGTGACGGAGAAGCGCTTCATGCCGGCCGTGCCGTCCAATTTCATCGGGCACCTGCAGGGCCTGGCGCTCAACGGCATGCCCTACATCGACCTGTGCAAGAACGGCGACATCGACTACTGCGAACTCAACGCCGTCATCGGCTACAAGAGCATCGTCGCCGACCCGGTCACCTTCCGGTCGCGCTCCAGCTTCGTCACGCTGCCCACGCTGCAGGCCTACTACTCCATGCACCTCTTCATGCAGTTCAAGACCACCTCGCCCGACGGGTTGGTCCTCTTCAACCGCGGCGACGGCAACGACTTCATCGTGGTGGAGCTGGTTAAAGGGTGAGCTAACCTTTTCAGAATGATTTTAAGCAATAGGCGCCGGAGTACTTTCCAGGTGGCACAACGCGACGGGTGACTTTTTTTCTTTTTTTTTTTTTTGGGGCTTCCCTTACGGTCCTCCAGATACCTTCACTACATTTCCGACCTGGGCAACGGGGCCCACCTGATCAAGGGCAACTCCAACAGCCCCCTCAACGACAACCACTGGCACAACGTGCACATCTCCCGAGACACCAACAACCTCCACACGGTCAAGATCGACACCAAAGTCACCACGCAGACCACCATGGGCGCCAAGAACCTCGACTTGAAGGGTTCGCCACCTTTTAGCAGCTCAATCACATCTGTGAAATGTTGTTATATATATTAGATTCGCTGTTTATGATTATTCTTCCCAAAACTGACACGGTAGCGAACCCCTGGAAAGTTAAAAAATGAGTTTCACTGATAGACACAAAAAAAGTGTCTATCAGTGATTTTAATTTTATGAAAAATAGTACCTTATAACATTTTACTTGATAAAGACATACATTTATGACACTATTGAATGGCATGTGAAGATTTCGACACGTTCTTGCCAAATGTTTTGCTTCAATGCAATAGACATTGTGCTGCTTCTTCCGGTCAGCCCACCTCGGCCACCAGGGGGCGGTATAATAAGGATATACATGGAGGAGCTGGGTCCTCACGGCCCTCAGTGAGCTGCTATATGAATCGTTTTCTGAGAGGACAAAAAAAGGGTTTTGGGGTTGCAATTGTTCATATTCTAACAGGGCCACAATTCGGGGCTGGTTGTCAAAAATGACAATTGACGAACGCCTCGTTGCCATTTTCGCGTCTCGTGTTTGCACCTTTTCGCTATCTGATCGTCAATGTGAAAATCTTCCAGATCAATGCGAATGAGTCACCGCAGCGACGCCGATCGGTCCACAAAGCCGCCGATCCCCGCCTGATCGGCCGTGTGTTTCCCGCCACAGGTGACCTGTACATCGGGGGCGTGTCCAAAGAGATGTACCGAGACCTCCCCAAGCTGGTGCACTCGCGCGAGGGCTTCCAGGGCTGCCTGGCCACCGTGGACCTGAACGGCCGGCTGCCCGACCTGCTGGCGGACGCCCTGGCCACCATGGGGCAGGTGGAGCGGGGCTGCGAAGGTGAGCCGGCCGCCGCCGCCGAGGGGGGCGGGGCTCCCGTCGTCCTTTTTTTCTTCCTCCATTCGAATCGTTCTCCGTTTGGAAAACGTGAACCCATTAACCCAGATGGAACGTTGTGGCATCTGTGTGCATCGACTAACCATCGAACCTGTTTTGCTTTTTGTTTTGTTTTTGTTCGGCCCGCAAAAGTTTCATTGATGAAAGCTGACTTGCAAGGTATATGGATTTGTGTGGGCGCGCTGTAGATGCCAGGGGCGGGCAAAGGGTGGCACGCGGGACACAGACGGACCGCGCCCTGTCATAATTAGGCATTCGTTTAGCTTTTACTCATATCAGTAACGATTCATTGATTTATCGGAAATAAAACCGTAAATGAAAGCCGTTTGTTTACATGTACAGCGTCGGCCAAAAGTAGTTGTATACGTTTTCATTTGATCACATTTTCCTCTTTTCAATTGTCATTCCATCCTTCCTTTTTTATTCTTGCATCCTTACTTCCATCCTTCCTTCTTTGAAGCCTTCCGTCCTGCCTTCCTTGCCCTTTTTTTCTCCGCGTCTTTTCCTTCCTTCCTTTCTTTCATCCTTCAATCCTTCCTTCCCTCCCTTGCTTCCTTACATTACAGCTGTTTATTATTAATGGATCTTTCCATCCTTCCTTTCTTCTTTTGAACCTACTTTGCTGCCTGAAAGAGGGAACTTTCCTTCTTTTCTGCCTTCCTTTGTTTCCTTCCTTCCTCCCTTCTTTTCTGCCTTCCTCCCTTCAGTCAGACCCACTTTTTATTTTGCATCCTCCCTTCCTTCCTCCGTCGCCCGTCTACTAATGCTTTAAAATCCACTTGACTCAAAAGGATTCAACTTGATGAAATGAAATTTCAAACGTGTACACCTCCTTTTGGCCCATTTACCATTTCTTGATTTTGTCGAAGTACTGTGTTTACATTTCTGTTAGTTTTGATAAATACTTGGTGAACTATTGATCCAATTTGAAATGAGATTGGATTTTTTTTTTTGTCTTAATGAACTATCGAGGCGACGAAGACCAAATTGGACCTTTTTTGGTTTCTTCTTTGATTGAACCCTCATGTAGGCGCGACGTGGCCGATGTGTTGGTTTCAAACCTCAGCTGTGGCCCTTGAGCCCAAAGTTTTGCCCCCCCGGCATGTACGCCCGCCGGCGTCCCAAGTCCGTCCCCCTCCCGTCCGTGTTGTGCAGTCTTGTGCGGATCCCAGCGATCCGGAGTCGAAGAAGTCCGACGCGACCCGTCCTCTCGTGAGCCCCGTCGCGGTCGTGACGCGCCGCCGCCGCGGTCGCTCGCGGCTCATCCCCGGATGACCGCAGCTCCGCTGCGCCGTCTTCTTTACCCCTCCCCCCGCCCCCGTCCTTTCGCACCCCCCGTCCCCTGTGGTTCGCGACGGACGGGAAGCGAGCTGCGGCCGCCGGCATGAGCAGGACGAGAACGGCGAGCCAGAAGACCGCGAGGGCCTTTAAACATAAATGTTTATGTTTAACTCCTCCTGCCGGCTTCATCCGGACTCACCACCCGCATGCTCGCCGTTTTGGACTCTTTGGGGCGTACTGTCTGACACCAGGCCGTCCGAAAGTCGGCAATGTTTCGCTCTGATGCGTTCGAAATAATCCACGGAGTCCAAATAAAGAAGATGTATTTAAGGGGTGGAGGCATTGCCTGCTAGTTGAGGCGCTCAAGTTGTTGTATGGCGGACGCGGACGGCCAAGTCGTTATATAGCCACAGCCGAAACAATTCTGGAAAACTGAACAGTTTAACTCTGTATCTCCACAGTTGAGTACCGCATCGTTTTCAGTCATTTTGCACGTTTACAACAATTTATCTTCAAACTTGCGCGATGCATTTGGAAACAAATCTCGGAATTCACTTTCTGGGGTCTGTAACAGATTTGCTCCTCTCGCCACCTTTCACAAAAGAACAAAAATGAACAACTCGACAGAATCAAAAGAAGGTTGACGCTCATGCAATTTCTGTAACGCGATCGCTGCTGTCAGCAGTTGCGAAGTACGCAATGGAAGTAAACCGCCGGCGATGGCGTCGGAACGGCCTAGTGTGAGTACGCCCCGACAGACTCGTCACATCCAGTTTGGTTGACTTTGTTTTGACGCCAACCGCTCCGTGATTTGGTACGACCACTCCAGTCACTGACCTGAACGACACCCGACTGTACGGATGCGCCGTGCGTAACGGCCGCAGCCTCCGGATGAAATGACGCGTGCGTTGCTTCCGTGCAGGTCCCAGCACCACGTGCCAGGAGGACTCGTGCTCCAACCAGGGCGTCTGCCTGCAGCAGTGGGAGGGCTTCACCTGCGACTGCAGCATGACCTCGTACGCCGGACCGCTGTGCAACGACGGTGAGCGCGCGTTCAACGAGTGTTCGAGGGTTTCCTCAAATTGCTTCATTCAAATATTTTAGTTATTGTAGATAAAATACTAGTTTACATATACATTGAACATGTTTTATTCATTTGATTAAATAAGTGGGCAATTTATTTATTGGGACTGGAAGAATATACTGCGATTGGCTGGCGACCAGTCCAGGGCGTACCCCGCCTCTCGCCCGACGATAGCTGGGATAGGCTCCAAGCACGCCCGCGACCCGGGTGAGGATAAAAGCGGTAAAGAAAATGGATGGATGAAAGAATATACATTTAAAAATATTTATTGTAAGTAATAAAATACAAAAACAGGATATACTGTTACCTAATTTTAAAAAAATTCATTATTAAATGATTGGTCGTTTGATTTTTTTTTTTTGTAATCCAGTCTCATTTCAAAATATTATTATAATGAACACTTTTAAATATACATTAAAATTGTTACTTATTTAAAATTAAATACAAATATAATTCAAAAAGACAAACACAAAATAAATTTTTCTTTCTATATTAGATGAATTAAATCATAATGAAATTACAAAGAATGATAATAATACCACATGGTACACAATTCGCATGGCAATGAATAAATTTTCTGTAATTAAAATAGAATAATTCCAGTGAATTAAAATATTAAATATAATAAAAAATGATATAAAACGTATATGTAAAAGTGTATGTTTTACATATGTTACCTCAATATTTGAACCTTTTGGTCATTTTAACCTCACCTGCAAATAAGCTGGCCCATCTGTCTGTTTTTAAAACGCCAGCATTTTTAGATTAGGGCGCAATTCCCGAACAAATTGCACATCTTTTGTATTTGATTGATTTTTCATTTCCTTCCCGCCAGCCGGCACCACGTACATCTTCGGGCGCGACGGCGGCGTGGTGGTCTACACGTGGCCCCCCAACGAGCGCCCCAGCACCCGGGCCGACCGGTTGGCCCTGGGCTTCAGCACGCAGCAGAAACACGCCGTCCTGCTGCGTGTGGACAGCGCGTCCGGCCTGGGAGACTACCTGCAGCTGCAGATAGTACGTCCCGTAACGTTGTGCGCAAGGGAATATTTGCACCCGGCACCACTGTGTGGAATGAATATGAAATCATAACAGGACGTCGGAAAATCAGTTTAGAAACGCACAAGTGGTCAGCTATGTTGATTAGAGGAATTTTCACATCCGACACCACTGCGTCCGATTTGCAAGGGATCCGGCGCACGTGATCATCATGACGGGACGGACAAAAATCAATAAGAACCTAGACCGTGAAACGCACAGGTGGTCGGCCATTTTGATTCGAAGGTGCCATTTTTCATTTGGAAACACTCAACTGAAAAGAGAGGCATTGGCATCCGGCACCAGTGCGTCCGATTAACACAGTCAAAGCAAAAAACGCGACGGAGCTGCGGTACGGTATCAAGGTGTGACTGTCAGTACGTAAGCAATGTGTCTTTTGGTCAGGACAAGGGCAACATCCGCGTGGTGTTCAACGTGGGCACGGACGACATCAACATCGACGAGAGCTCCAAGTTCGTCAACGACGGGAAGTACCACATCGTGCGCTTCACGCGCAGCGGTGGCAACGCCACGCTGCAGCTGGACGACCTGCCCGTCATCGAGCGCTACCCCTCAGGTAGGCACCGGACGGGCGCAAAGGCCTGCGCGCACAAATTCTGACCGCATATTTGCCTTTTGTGTTTGATATGAAACTTTTTAAACCATAAAAGTGTTACTGTTTATGCTTGATCCCTAGGCCTGTTAAATAGTGTTAAAAGGTAATATTTAATCCAGTGTTTTTTCTCACCATTAAAAGAAAATAATAAGAGTTGGTGCATTTTTGGGAGACAGAGAGAGTTTAAAAAAAAAATAGTTTAAAATCATGTCATGTTTAACTAGTGAGAAAAAATAAGGAAAAAATGTTGTTTGTTTTTTTTCTTCCCTTTGTTCATTTCTATTCCATTTAAAGTGTTAAATCTTAAGGTAGCCGTCTAAAACGAATGCTAAATGCTAGTTGTTGTGAGGTGTGTGTCCTGTACATGTAACAATGTAACGACAAAAGCCAGTTCTGTGGCAGCTGTAACGTTATTTCCCTGTGCTCTTGCAGATGTTAACCCCTGAAATGTCTCTTTAGATTAAAGCCAATGAACAGAGAGTAAGAGTCCGCTCACTGGAAACACCTCCGCCTGTCAATTAGCGCTACCGCAGCCACTGCCGCTGCAACCCACAACTTAGCACGGACATCAAATATACACAGACCCCCCCACCCCCCCCCCGCCTGGGAGCGCTGAACCCTACGCCGATATCGCCGCCATATTGGATGTGGAAAAGCGGAGGAGTAAAGTCAATGAGGGGTCGTTCGTTTACTGCTTGGAGATGTTTTACGCTCACGGGTCGATCTCAGGGGTGAAGATTTTTTAAATATATTTTTTTATTTTATTTTTTTATTGAGGACTCAAAAGATACAAGCAGGAAAACAAATATATATACACAAGACAAAATCTCTCAACCAGTGATTGAAGTGTAGTATCTGTACAAGTAGTAGTACGCGGGCTCCCTCTAGTGGTAAACCAAAGAATCATTGATTTAATCTGCGCGCGTTTCAGTGGCTTAAACATTTTGGGAATACAGTGTGGCACTTCTTTTTGAAGTACAGTTGAGTTGTATTTAACTTTTAAGTGCAATACATTTTGCATTTAATCTCTGAGGACACTTTGTTTTCAAACATTTATTGTGATAGAAGATTTGTTTGCCTTCTGTTCATTTTAATTCAATCATGATGTCAGTATAGTTTTGTATCGTCCTATATTTAAGCGCAGTGTTCAAAACGTATGATAGTGCTTTTCCAGTGGTGCGAATGTTTTAGACTAGAACATGAACACCATTCTCATGTTAAGCTATTATTCCCGTCTTTTTCAAGAGTCACCAAATTTATGCTGAACACTATCACGAGCGGTTTTCACTTGCTTTGGAGCCACGCTGAGGGCTAATTTACAGCAACAAAAAAAACCCAACAAAAATGCTTGCAATGTGTGGCGCAGGGAGCCAATGATGAGAGAAAAAGCACAACTGAGCCGTGCCGCAAATGTTGGTAAACTAAAAATAACGTGTGAAGCGAGGTCATTTTTCTGAGAACAGTTTGTTCGTTTTTTTCCCCGAGAGCTCCATATGGGAGTAAACATTTATAATCGTCTGTTTCCCAAACATTTTATTGTACGTGAAGGAGTGAACGAGGCGCACTTGGTTTGCCCTAGTTCGATCCGACACATCCAATATGGCGGCCGCACTGACGAGGGCCCGCCCTGCTCAAGGCGCGGTCTGCGTCCCGCGCGTTTGATGTCCGTGCTCCTCCCACTGCTCCCGTCCCGCAGCCAGCACGCCAAAAACCTCTTTTGACCGCACGCCAACCGTGAGCGGACCCTTACTTTCTTTTCATTGCTCTTCTTTTTGTATCCAGCTCCTGTGCCACGTTTTTGGAATGTGCGTAATTACTACTGTGTTCTCATCTCTAAATTAAAGGCAACATTGATAACGAGCGCCTGGCCATCGCCAGACAGCGAATCCCCTATCGGCTCGGTCGAGTAGTTGACGATTGGCTACTCGACAAAGGTAAAAACCCTGATTAAAATTCCTTAAAAGCTTTAAAACAATTCAATATGAGTATACATATATATATATCTATATCTATATCTATACATATATTGTGCACCATCAACTAACATTCTAAAATTCTAAATCCATAATTAAGTCTTTAAAAGTTGGGCAGAAGTAGTGTGTAATACCTGTGTAATAACTGTAGTGCCTGTTGTTAGTGTGTATCTGATAATATCAGGTTAAAGGGACGATAGAGAGATTTAAATGCTGATAAACCTGATAAAAGCTGCTTTTACCAAGCAAGGTAAATAATGGACTTTAATGTTTTCTTCTTGCCATGTGACAATTGTGTAAGCTCATGAAATGTAAAGAAGCGTCCTAAACGTAAGCAATGCAAGTAGCCTCTAGTCCCTTTAACAGCACTTGACGATGTTGTGCATGCTTCTCAGGGCTGTCCTCCACATCTCTCCATCCGTCTGTCTGTCGGCCCATCTCCATGGCAACCATCCGTCTCCTTCGGCGGCCCCTCATCTTCGTCTCCAACCTCTCCACGTCCTCCTCTTCCTCTCGGCTCTTCTCCCTCTCTCGTCCACGGCTTCCCCCCGACATGCTTCACCTTTCCCATCGTCTCACCACGGCTCGCCGGGTGCCGGATTGTGTAACACTCAAACTTTTTTTCCCTGTGTGTGCGTGACTGTGTGTTTGCGTGTGTGTCCGCTTTCCATCCCGGCGTGCCTGCGTCTTTCTGCGCGCGTGCGAACGGGTAGGTCGGCAGCTGACCATCTTCAACAGCCAGACGACGGTGCGCGTGGGCGGCGGCGAGCGACGCGCCGGAATGTTCCAGGGCCAGCTGTCGGGCTTGTACTACAACGGCCTGCGCATCCTCAACATGGCGGCCGAGGGCCACCCGCACATCCGCGTGGAGGGCAGCGCCCGGCTGGTGGGCGACATGCCGTCCTCCTCCATCACGCCGCAGTCCAGCGCCGCCGCCGCCGGCGGGGGCAACCGCTCCGACTCGTCGCCCGCCGGCGGAGACGTGACCGCCACCACCGCCAGCAACAGGAAGCAAGGAGCCACGCAGCAGGTCAGAGAATGATTCTGAAGTTAAGCACTTTATTTCAACATGTCGTACTTTTTTATTTTTTTTATTTTATCTCTTATTTTGAAATTCACAGCCCCACTTTTATTTAGTAAATGAGAAAACATACAGTTGTGCTCATATGTTTGATTACCCAGGCAGAATTTGGAAGATGGGTACAATTCTTTAAAGAAAACATGAAGGACCAGGCGAAACACATTTCATTTTATTTTAATGGGATTCAAATTCAAAAAACTGTCCAGCATTTATGAAAAGCGTTATCATCAAAAAAAACATAACCGTAAAGAAATTAATGATGGTTGTTGTTCAGTCATCAGTCGTATTTAAAAAATAAATAAATAAATAAAAATATTTCACAAATTCTGCCAAGGTATGTAAACTTATGAGCGCAACTGTACATATATGCAGTCATACCTGCCCCTGTCATATTGCAACGAAAGTGTAGGCTACACATTTTTCATAACCTCTAGATGGTGGTGGCATATTAGAATGAAAGTGTACACCTTTCTCATAACCTCTAGGTGGCGGTGGCATATCGGAATGAAAGTGTACAGCTTTTGTATAACCTCTAGATGGCGGCATACATTTATAAAATGGGAAAGCTTTTTTTTTTTTTTTTTTCCCCTATACCTATGTATAATGTGCACCATTGACATTTGACATTTTGTTGGGGGGGGATGTGCGTTATACACGAGAAATTACGGTATATATATATATTTTTTTGGATGAGCAGGATAAATACTGGAATTTCTTGTGTGTAATATGCTTTTTGTGCTTAAACTTTCATTTAAAAATCAAGCATGCGTATTACACATAGGTACGAGAGAAATTACCATAATTTTTCAGATTGTAGAGACGTTTACGGGTACCTAGAAGTTATGAAAAACCTGTAATCTCGTTCCAATATGATATGCAATGTTTATTGTTAAAAATGTGTGTTTATATATATATGCAAACTTACCTCACTGGTGCATGAAAGGCGAGTTCCAACTGGACACTATTTTCTGTCTGGTAAATCCTTTAAATCAGTGTCCGTTAAATCAAGGTTCCAGGAACATAATTTTCGCTGCTCACCAAGAATCATATTACCGTTTTTCTCAGTTCCTTTGTTACATTTATGAAATCAGTTTCGACATTTGCAAAAACAGTAAATCCATTTCTCAAAACAATTTGTAGAAATAGCAAAACACCATAGATTACTTCCAAAGCTAGTTTCTTGATCAAAATCCTTAGTTCATCTCCCAAAAGTAAATATCTGTCAATGAACATGTGAGCGCCATCAGAACGTTAAATAGTAATAATAATTTTTAAAAAATACCCCAAATGTCATTCTTTCACCCCGAAATTTGATGACAAAATGCACCAAAATAAAAATATGTATAAATCTTTACAGTACACCGAGGCAAATTTGAAATTAGAAATTTTAGATTCACTCGTGTGTGTGCGTTAAAATGAGAACGATGTTAGTAGTAGTGAGAATCTTGAAAGTGTGAAATGAGAACTGTCTGTGTTCCCGCCACATTTGCTGCAGGTTCTTGCACAAACAGGCGCCTGCAATCTTGTAACAGTGAAACGGCATTAAAAATGATCAAACATATTGAGGAAAATTTCGATTTGTGCCACACAAAAAATACACTGCTTTTCCTCTGAAACATTTGTTCATCCATTTAGACAGACTATGAATTCATTTGGAAAAGATCTGTAGCTGATAATTTAATGAGCGACAAATTGTGACAAGAATATTTTTGGCCCGTGACAAGCGTTGCTCTCATATGCCATCGTAAATTCCGCAACAAACACACGTCAACGTCTCATGTGCTGCTGCTGTCGAGCCGTTTGCGGCTTCGTCTAATAATGTCTTACTGTTGCGCTGAATGAGTTTCTCTGTAAGTTGCCATGGCGATAGCGAGCCCCCCGCTACCTGCTCCCTCCCCCGGTGGAATCGCTCCTCTGTGTACCCACCGCCTGCTTTTTTTCTCCCATAAATAATACAACGCCGAGCTCGGCCTCGGGCATCAATAATGGATGGCGGAACGAGACGGATGCCGGCGCCGTCAGCCATCAATCCCCGCCTCGCCGCGCCGGGTTTTCATCCCGGCGCTTCCCCCGCCGACATCGGCGCTAAATGCGGCCCCGCTCGGCGGGCGGCTGTCATGAGAACTGGGTCAGACGCTCGCCGTACTGCGGCGTGTTCGCCCCGAATCGCTTTCACCCAAAAAAAAAAAAAAAAAAAAAAAAA
This sequence comes from Phyllopteryx taeniolatus, assembly GCF_024500385.1. Lineage (NCBI taxonomy): Eukaryota > Metazoa > Chordata > Actinopteri > Syngnathiformes > Syngnathidae > Phyllopteryx > Phyllopteryx taeniolatus. Next base: position 16,301,578 of record NC_084520.1, on the reverse strand, counting down.
ACTTGCGCGTTTGTCTACTTTAAGCAGCTCCTGCCGCTTGTTGCCTGGCAACACACGCACACACACACACAGGTGGAGCGAACACAATTGCAACATCCTTGCATCACAGTGAGAGCCATCTGCATATAAAGGTTGTTGTGTTAACAGAGGTTTTTTTTTTTGGGTTCAAATCTGGCATGATGTGAGGCAGAAAAGAAAGCGTATTAATAATGCATGGCAGGCGAGAAAGAGTAGAAGAAGAGGAAGAGGGAGCGCTGGTTGGAGTGTTGATGCCGGGGGCTCACATGCAGTCACGCGCCCGTTTGCTGCGCATTCCAGCGATATTTCGCAGTTAGCCGGACCGAAAATTGCGACTTGAATGAATTTGTTTCATGAGCAAGCTTCGAACTGAATTTACTGGAAGCCATCCATCCATCCATCTTCTGTACCGCTTTATCCTCAGGCGGGTCGCGGGCGTGCTGGAGCCCATCCCAGCCATCTTCGGGCGAGAGGCGGGGTTCACCCTGAACCGGTCGCCAGCCAATCGCAGAATTTACCGGAAAATGAAATCAATTTTCCTCGTTGAAATGAATTGAAACGCCGTTCAAATGAACGCCACCCTCTGCCAACGCCACATTTTTGATTACATTTTTAATGAAGGAAAATAGCATTGTATTGTATAAAAACAGTGATTCACAAAGTGTTATTAGCTTGAGCTTTTTGTTAGCCATTCAGCAGAGCAAAAACTTAACATGCGTCAAAGACTCTCCATAACTTCAGCTTACAACCCGGGCTAAACTTGGCTCCTCCCACACATACAAAGAAGTTAGAACTGGCGAGATGTATCAGTTCAACATACAATGTTCCCCACTATATCACCTTTTGTTAAACACATTTTTTTGTTTTTTTACAGTATACTTTGTGTACTACAAAACCTAAATGAAAACATAAATACATTTGTAGGAAAGCCGCACCACAGGCGCCGATTCGCTTTTCTAGGGTCACACTCACACCCTAGAAGCTGCTGTTGACCACAGCTCACGCCAAGACATTCCCACGCAGAATCGGCGACGCCACGCGCCGACCCACCAGGCCCCGCCTCTTAAAGGCACAGACACTACAATATGTATGCTTCCAATTTGTCTTGTTTTTTTTTTTTTTTTTTTGTATTTCGAAATATGTTTACAATGCATTTTAAAAAGTGTTTCATCAACTTTTTTTTTAAGTCGTAATACACGGTTGCGCTATATTGTGGATTTCCAGCTATGGTGGGTTGTTCTTGTAGTCTGCAGCTCAGGTCCCAGGGCGGCGTGTGATTGGCTTTCGGGGATCAGCTGATCTCGACTTCCCCTTTTTTCCCCTCCCACCATCTTTGCTTCCGTCTTTTCTTTTTTCCCGCTCTCTTCCACAATATTTGACGCCCGTGTGTCGATATTGACAGAACGAGAGCGCCGCGTCTAATTAGCTGTTGGGTGTCAGCTGATCGAACCAGCACCCCTTTTCTTTTTTTTAACCTTTTTTTTCTAGCCTTGCTTACTTTTCCACATTGTTGTTTTTTTTTGCATACATCACCCTGCTCTTCGTCCTCCTCCTCCTCCTCCTCGTTGTCCTCTTGCCCCCCGCCGCCCTCCCTCTGCAAAATCGAGCCCCGCGATTGGCTGCATGCTGCTATCTCACCATCTGCGGTAGTAGAGCTCGTTTATTTGCTCTCCTCCTGGCGTCGGCGGCGCTCCTTTTCTTCACGCCCGTGTTTATCCTCGTCCTCCTGCTGCTGCTGCACGTCCGCGGGAGCGATGCAGCCGGCAGCGTGACTTCCTGTGGCGACAAATCTGGAAAAAGCAAAACAAAAAGTGGAGCGACCATGTGTGAACTCGGCAGTCAGGGAGGCTCGGATGGCCGCTGGCACTGTTCGGCCGCTCAGGTAGAGATCTTGTTTTTTCTCAAACTTTTACGCGTGGCGAAACACAATATGGAGGGTGGATATTTGGTTGCCTTGGCAAATTTTCGGTTTGTTATCTGTTTGTTGTGGCAGTCTATGGTTAGCTGACAGGTTGATGGTTCACTTTGCTTTAAAAAAAAAAAAAAAAAAAAAAAAAAAAAAAAGCTGCTCTATATATTTAATCCTATTAGTCTACTGTTCAAATGTTTGTTTCTGCCTGGGTTTGTTTGTCTGGGCTCTTGATGAGTTTTTTTTTTTTCGCTTTTTAAAGGGGGCGGGGCTCAGAGAGGGCCGGGATAGGTCACCAGACTCGCAGGCACAGAAATATAACCCATCCCAAGCACAAAAAAAACCATATATTTTTCTAGAATCCGTGTTGGCATTTAGATGCGAACGTCCGCATCAATGATCAACTTCGAAGGCGATCCCGTTTCCGCCGCTTGCCAATTGGGTGGCGATCAGCTGCTTGGAAGAGGCCCCACTCGCCCATGTTTTCACACTCAGTGGGCAGAAGTGATTGGAAACGCACGCAAATAGTATTTCTTCCAGGCCACAGCGCTTCGTCAAGTTGCTTTTTCGTAATAATCTTATGTAAGCGCCAGAAGGCGGCCACACGGCTCAAACGTCGGAAGTACGGAAAATTGCCGTCGTTTCGAAAGTCACGCACCGGAAATGACGTTTGGTTGACTTTCGGCTTCATTTGATTGAATTTGTTTTGATGCTTTATCCTTTTTGTATTGCTATGTTCCTCCTCAAAGCGTTGAATGTTATAGGGGGGTTTGAGGTTATGAACAAAAATGAAGCGACCACGACAAAATGATTCGCTTCTTCATACGTAGGTATATGTTTGCGTAAATTTCTGTTTCATTCTATAAAGTGCGGACAGCATAACTCCTAAATTCCAAATACGTGTATTGTCATTTCGAGCTTTTATTTGCAGGAAATTCAAAATGGTCAAAATCGCCAAAAAGGTCCAGAGTTACTTTGGTCGCAATTTTGGAAATCCTTTGCCCTGAAAGTAACGGTGTCGGCAGAGTTTTGAATTCATAAGTAATTATTATGATGTTGTAAAACTGAAAATTGCCAATATGAACTCCATGGAAAGCTATTAAATTGACTTTTTACCCAGCACGAAATCAACGGTGCTTAACAACTGTATTAGAACGACCGCCAATGTAAGGTTCATCGCACCCTAAATTTGACTTCACTTTACCCAAATACTTTTTTATTACATTTCTGTAATACTTATTTCAGCAGTATTTAAAAGCCCAAATGGTGTTTTTAATGCTCAACTATTTAAAACATATTACAAATATTTTGTTTTACAAAAAAAACAAAATTTAAAACACATAATTGATTGAATTGTATTTAAAAAATGAATTCAGGTTAAATGTTGATTGGAATTCCTTCTTCCGCTTCGAAATGGCAAAACGTCAAAGCTGCTGAAATGGAAAGCGTCTGCATTAAAGCACTTGAGTCATCGAGAGAGAGATAGGAAAAGCGGCAACTTAGCAGTGTGGAAATGCACTTTACACAAGTAATCGGGTGTGTTTCGGCTTCATTTGCGTGCAACGCAGTTTTTTTGAAGACGAAGAATAAGAGAAGCATTTTATCAAAGCCCCTCTATTGTTCGGCCGTGCCACTCGTACGCTTTTATCTCGGCCAATATCGACTGCAATGCATCACAATCCAATTTTAATTTAGCGCTGGCACGCGCACGCACACACACATCTCTCACGCTTCTGAATATGTCGGGCATGTTTAGCACCGCATCCCCTCCTCGCTAATTGAAACCTCAACTACCACGCCCGCCGTCCTTTATTTGTATTCCGTCATTTTTGGGAGCAGCCTGAAGTTGGCGTCGCCATGGTAACACGAGCAGGCAGGGACGGGGTGGAGACAGAGGCCGGATCGATGCGCGTTCGAGGCGTCCGGCGTTCAAAGTGGGCCACGGCCGTCGTTTGTTATTCGAGACACAAAGCAAACAGGCCGCGAGCCGGTTGTGCACTTTTAGAATCGGAATCAGAATCATCTTTATTTGCCAAGGATGTCCAAAAATCACACACGGAATTTGTCTGCGGTCGTTGGAGCCGCTCTAGTACGACAACAGACGGTCAATGGACAGAGAACACAAAGAACACTTTTGAGACATTGGCAAAGAATGTTGAATGTATTTTAGCCAACCTTTATTGACACATAGATGCAGTATATTATACAACACCAACATTTTTTGTGATGTGGTTTTTGTACTGTCGGTCCTCACGCTGGTCTGTTATTTTTACAAACTATTGCGCAATGTGAGGTGTTGAAAATGGCTTGCGCCCTTCGGTGATGTAATGTTGACAGCTCAACAACAACAACTTTTCCTAAAAAGTGAACATTTTACAGCATTTGCAACTCCGGCTGAAAACTTTTTTTTTTTTTTGCCTTTTTTATCACGCTTTTAGCAGCTTCTCCGTCTTTGCATGGACAGAGGTCCGCAGTTTTGAAATGATTTTCTTGCTCTTGGTTATTTTAACGTTTATCCACTCCAGCGGCTATCGTCGAAATCTTCCCTTGTGCTGCTTCGCCAAGTCGCTGATGTTTTTTTTGATCAGCGGTGGAAAGAGCGTTTGTGTTTTGATGATGAGAGCGATAATAAGCGGGGGGGGGGGGGGGGGGGGGGGGGGTGGGTCTTAGCAGCAGCCAGTGAGTGCTTCGCGTGCGGCCGCACGTAACAAACGTCGCCGCTAATGCTGACCTTCTCTTGGCAGTCGGCGGACGACATCCTGGTGGCGTCGGCGGAGTGTCCGAGTGACGACGAAGACATCGACCCGTGCGATCCCAGCTCAGGTGAGCCCCCCCCACCCCACCCAAACGCCCCCCCCGTGCACATTGAAGTTACCTAACGCCTCGGCCGCCCACGCTCCTCGCTTCCTCTCGTCCTTCCTCCTCGTTTATGCTTTCCCGCTCCTCCCTTTTTCTTCTTTCTCCTCTTTTCTCTGCTGCCGTTTTCAGCTCGAGATCATTTGCGTGCAAATGATCTCGCGTTTTATGCGCTGGCACGCAGCAGCGACACGTTTTGTAGCCGTGCTGCGGTCATGCCGGATAACTTATTACCTTGAATCGGCGCCTCGCATCGCCTTGCCGTGGAGACATGGCATCTGTAAAGCTGACCTTTGCCCAAATTACATGCCACCCCTCAAATAGACACCTCTTTTAATCACTTGCTACAAAAAAATACATTTTCCAAGCTATCCTAAGCCGCCGTGTGTCGTGGCAGACGTCGTTCCCACAACACACACAGCCTGATCGGCAGAGTGGCATCTGTAAAGCTGACATCTACGGAGAACTGTGACTATATTGAGCAATTGGGCAGAAAGCTTGTCGAGTAGATTGATTTAATCCAGAACAAACACAACAGTGTAGTGACAAGAAAATGACAGAAAATATACTAGTGCCTTGAGATTCAAATTGAATTCATTCTTATCTCAAATCATCTTTCCCCATTGAAATGAATGAATACGCCATTAATCCGTTCCGGCCTCCAGAAAAATAATGATTTTTTTTCAGTGTGTTTTTTAAGAAGGGAAATAGCACTCCATACTATTGTACTTTATAAAAATAAACTATAGTAATGACGTAATGAAATAGAATGTTAAGAATTACACCGTTTTTTTGAATTCATTGCGGCTCCTTCTGCTTTGCGTGACTTTGCCACTGGGGGCAGTATAACAGTCATGCATACGCAAACAGAGAAGAGTTTCACAGCTACTGAAAGCGACTCAGAAAGCGACAGTAGCATTGGTCCTTTTTTGCAGAGGATAAAGAATATATACCAGTGATTGTTATATTGTCTGTCCATGACTTGATTCAATATTTGTCTTCAAATGTTTGTTGCTTAAAGCGTTATAACACCGCCACGTAGATGGCATCCGTTAACCCGTCTATAGCGTTTTCCATTAAATGTTAGCATGAAGCTAACGGACGTCAAGGCAAATGTATGTTGTTTTAAATACATGTGTGCTTCTCTTAGTTTTATATCCTGTGTTTGAAATTGTAATATTTCTCTTCATTTCCCCCCCCCCCCCCCAGCACGTCCCCCCTTGCCCGAGGTGAAGGTGTTCCCAGGCCCGTCAGAGGTGGTGCGCGAGAGCAGCAGCACCACGGGCATGGTGGTGGGCATCGTGGCGGCGGCGGCCCTGTGCATCCTCATCCTGCTCTACGCCATGTACAAGTACCGCAACCGCGACGAGGGCTCGTACCACGTGGATGAAAGCCGCAACTACATCAGCAACTCGGCCACGCAGCCCAACGGCAGCGCCAAGGACAAGCCGCTGGGCATCACCAAGCTCTCCAAGAACAAGAAGAACAAGGACAAGGAGTACTACGTCTAACCTTTACGTATATATATATATATATATATATATATATATATATATATATATATATTCCCAAAAAAACTGAAGGCTCAGTGTACATAAATAGGTATATTCTCCCCAACAAGAAACACACACACACACGGACATGTTTACACACATTCAAGCAGAAACACAAACACGAACTGCTTTAAAGGGACAAAATGTACAAAACGAGCAGAGCCTCAGGACCAGGCTCCTTTTCTGACGCACCATGGAGATAAACGCATGAAAGCGGCAGGCCACGCCCACCAGCGACAAGTCGCGGGATTCGGCGCTTAAAAATGTCAGTCGTCCACTTTTGGGATTTTACAATCCCTCCGGCCATCCGGTTTCTATCGCGCTTGTTGTCATTAGGGGTCGCAGGTGTGCTGGAGCCTATCCCCGCTGACTTTGAGTACTGGTCGCCAGCCAATCACAACCAGGGCACATTTAGGCAAACAATTGACAGCTATGGTCGATATCGAATCTTCAGTGAAGCTAACTCCAGAATCAAACCCAGAACCTGTGGACTGTGAGGATGGCATGCTAACCACTAGCCCCCACCGTGCTGCGACTTTTACAATCCTTCAACGCAAAACGAGGGCGACGTGAAACGAAATCGTCATGTGCAGTCCAGCACAAACGTTGTAGTACCGAGACGGGCCTGTAGAGGCAGCATGGTGCCACTGAGCAAGGACGAGTACAAGAAGAAACAGAAGAAGCGAGATGAACTGTTAGCTTATCTGCTAACAACATTACGGTTGCAAACTGGCAAATGACTTTAGTGAGATGTTATACAAACACTACCAGTTGCTCCTCTATCTGCTTGCTGATTGGCTATCGTTTTTGGTGTTGACCACACTCATAAAGATTTGTGATTGTAAATATTGAACACATTTTACATTTTCAATAGTGGGCCGTGACTGTTTTCAGAGCAGATCAGGGAGGGGGGAAATAATCACTCATGACACACCCCACACCACAGGATAATCGCTCAGGATCATCAATCAGAAACATCTGGGAATCTGGCCTTGGCAGACTTTTTATCAGCAAGGGAGGGAAAGGTGCTCAGCTCTGGCTCGATTGTCAGATTGGTGTAGCCAGCCTTACTAGGTTGCGCTGTCGACCACACACATGGAAGGTTTAGTGATTATTACTATTGTACAGGTTTAACAATTACGATTTTCCAAGCAGATCATTGAGGGGAAAAAAAATCCTTCTTAACACACCACAGGATAATCGCTCAGTAATCGGGCCTTTGCTGATTCTGATTGCAAAGGATGTAAAATGCTGTGTGTGTATGTAGCCCACCTAGCTCAAGTATTTGTGATTATAAATATTGAACAAGTTTAACATTTACGATTTTCCAAGCAAATCAAGGAGGAAAATTCCCTCTTTACACACCACAGGATAACTTTTCAAGCTAATCTTTCAGAGACACCTGATAATCTGGCCTCTGCTGACTTTGATCACAAGTGAGTGGAATTGGCCCGATTATCCATATGTGTGTACCCGTTTTCGCAGTATCGCAGTAAATATCGGACCGAGCGCCCTCAGCGCAGCCATCCTTTGATGTTCCATTCATATCGTATTCCAAACATCACGTTGACGACTGACATTTTTATTCCTTTGCGGACATGAAGCACATACGGAAAAAAAGTGTGTGTGTGAGTGAGTGAGTGAGAGACGGTGTGTAGCGGGAGCACCAAAAACAAAAAAAATCAAACGCAGCAAGATGATCCGAGCCCTTTCGAGTATCTTCCCAACGACAGCAACAAGAAAAGGAAGAAGCACACGAGCGCCAGGACGGGGAATCAGGGTGCGGCCGCCAAAGCCGGCGGATGATTAGTTTCTGACGGAAAAAGTGTGGGACATTTGAGCCCTGGCAGACGTCACATGCTACCTACACACTCAACACGCGAGGACCTGCACTTTCTCCAAAAGACGACAACGATGAGGAAGAAGTACTGACTCTCTGGGGAGTGGTTTGTCATTGCACGTGAAATTCTGGATTTGTACCGCAGACATGCGGAGACGCCCTCCGCCATCTTAGATTCCAAGAGACAAAATGTCCACCACGGAGCCTGTGGGGAAAACTTGGGTTGACGCCATTGGCTCTCGCCTCCTTTTTGTCTTTTTTTGTGCCCCCCAACGCGATATACAGTTGTACCTTGACCTACGAGTAGAATCATGTGTATCTCAAATCATCTTTCCCCATTGAAATGAATGGAAATGCCATTAATTCGTTCCAATCCCCCCCAAAAAATGTTATAGCCTTTTTTGTTTTTTGCCAAGAAAAATTGCTTACATACATAAATTACATTACAGAGATAAATATTATTGTAATGTATTTTAACAGCAAATTGAATTTGAAATCAGAAGTCCTGGAAAATAGTGACAACAAAATAAGTCCTTGCTCGTGAATTTCAACAGTGGCGGGTAGCACCGCCACTCCCGCTAGCCACTGGCGGGGAAAAGTTTATGTCAGCAAACCTGTTGACGAATATATTTTGATCGGGAAAATGTTCACGCAGCAGAACTAAAGAAAGAAACAAACCAAATCTGTGGCTTGTTAAAATGCTGAGCGGCCTCGTTAACTGCGGGTGAAAATGTGGCTTGTGAATTTGACGCACCGCAGACAAGAAGCGCGTCGTCAACAACTCTGCCAAATAACACGGAGCGAAAAATCGACAGAGCGGAAAACTGGCAAGTTGCGTCACTTGTAAGTCAAGGTACGACTTCGTATCCACTCGTATATCGGTGCCATAACGCAAGTTCTCCAGTTCTTCCACGCGATGCATGCCGGCAGAACGCGACGAAAAGCAAGTGCGCGTGTGTGCGCGTGTGCGAGACCACCCCACTGTCCGACCCGTCGTCCTTATCTTTTTTGTTTTCCTTTCCCCTGCTTCATATTCTCCGTAAGGCTTCTCTTCATCTCTCTTCTTCATCTTCGACCATGCTATGATTTTTTACATGTGTACACTTTTTCTACAGTATTTTGCGTTGATTTTTATTGTTACGGTTCTTTGATGAACATAAAAAGTGGAAATTTATTATGGGGAAAAAAAATAGTTTTGAAGATTAATGAGTAAATAAAATATTACCCAAGTGAGCCGGCCGCTGTGTGTGTGTGTGTGTGTGTGTGGGTGTGTGTGGGTCGAGGTGGAGAAGCTACGATGACAAAATATAATAATAATAAATTACAGCGGCAGGCCATGTATATGGTACCGGACGAAATCCACTACTATCATGTGGCAATTATAGAAATGTCAAATTTGAAAAAAGGGAAGCGCTGTAAGTCCTTTCCGGATGCACACAGTATCACTTTTTCCACATGTTTTATGTTACATGGTTATGTTAATATGGAACCTGTGAATCTTTTGACTCACACCTTCCTACCGTGCACAGATTCCCGAGTCTCTGCAACATTTGAATCAAGAAGCTCATGTCGTCACGCACGCGCGCACACACTGCAGCACGTCTCCTTTTGAATGATCTCCTCTTTATAAGTCTGCTTTTTTTTTTTTTTTTTGTGGAGAGCACCTCTTACATTTTAATCGCCTTTTTTTGTGTGAGCGCTGAGGTCGTCCTCGCGGGCAAACAGAATATTTTGTCAGCCGCAATCAAAGCTCGCACCAGACTCAACACGCCGTCCTGTTTTTTTTTTTTTTTTTTTATTGTCGACTTTATTGCTACCAATGAGACACAAATGGACAGGTAATTGTCCTGCCTGCCCCCCCCCCCCACCCCCGCACAGTGTAGCATGAAAGTGAAGCAAAGCTAGCTTGTCAATCAATAGCGCGTGGACCTCCTCCAAACCCAAACGATCTTTATTTGAATCGTGAGCCAAACGATCTTTATTTGAATGGTGTGGTTGTGTTAATAGAGTTTCCTGCTTTAAAGGGAGTTGGGAAATGTTGCTGCCTTGAATACACAGAATGGCCAAAACTGAAACGGTAATTTCGCGTCACCCGTCTGTCGAGTATACGTGGTTTAAATTTGGTAGCGATTGGACAAAACGTCTAGGCATAAGTTGTTGCTTTTTTGCTGGAAATGGCTAAAATAACCCAAAAATGGACTTCAGTTCAATTAGCGTGACAATGTCATTTCTGCTGAGTCATGTTACTCACAATTTTTTTTCTCTTCCTCTTGATGGCTAAAAAGGTTTTGGTAACAGGTTTGCGCGTATGTTGAGAGACACAACTTCAGACCATATTTACTATTATTTAAAATATGTCCATGATAAAACTAAAAGTTTGAAGTATTTAAAACATGTTTTATCAGTTTTTCATGAAAACGGGGTGGGGGGGGGCGTTCGAGAAAGAACCCGCCCACAAACAAAGCTTGTGATTCTCATTCCACTTCATTCTCAACTTGGAGTGTTTGTGTAAGATGTCCACGCTGCGTTAGAGTGACGAGAAAAAAAAAGAAACTCGGCGACAATTGGAGTATGATGACCTTCAGGAAGATGAAGACGAAGATGATGGTGGCGGTGGCGGTGGCGGTGGCGGTCATCACTGTGGAGGTCCAGACGACGTCTTGGTCCCAACGAGCTGTGGGCTTGTGTCATTACGTCTGCGCATCGGACACCGACATTCCCACCAATATTTCATCGGACACGCAATGCCTGTGAGTAACACACACACACACACACACACAAAATACAACTACACAAACAATAACAACAGAACAAGTTTTTTTGTGTTTGTTTTTCTTTTTGTGAATTTTTCTGTATCTATCTTTTTCTGTGGAAAAACTTAACAGGCCACTGCAAAATTATTCATTCTGGTATTCAAACATTTATCATTTTGACCTTATGTTCACTTGCACACAGCATTCAAGGTTTGCTTTTTTTTTGTGCAGTAATATTTGTTTTTAATTTTACACTATGTTTATGTTAGCATTTTTTTTAATAATTATGTTTTTATTTGTTTTACGTTCAGTTGTTTATGTGAGCTTTTTTTTTTTTTTTGAATTATGTAATATTTGTTCTAATTCTTTTGCATAAGATTGAAAACATTCTAACCCACTGTAGCATCACACAAAAAAAGTCATTTGTCTCGGAAACATACAAATAACAATTTTACGTTGTCTCTTTGGTAACATTTGCACATTTGACTCTCTTTGTTTTTGGATTGGAAGAAACTTCCTATACTAGGATACTGGTAGTAAACATTTGAGAAGGGGTGTGATCTTGACAACAAAAATAAAAAATACAAAATTGCACATCTACAGTATATGCATGACCATAATCACGAAATGCACACACACACATTTATACGTACGTACTTGGCACAAGTTGCCCAGCTGGCGATGTGTGTGTTCCCTCCAAGGTCAAGGCAGCTGCGTGCAGGTGTGATCTGGTGCAAAAAAAAAAGAAATAAATGTGAAGGACAAACCTCCCTGATTGCATCCAAAACACACACGCACACACACGAAGACACTAGTAGTGATCCAAGAGTGTGCATTTGTGTGTCAACAGGGAGGCGCAGAAGACCCAAATTCGAGTGATCCGTCGCGGTGCGTTCACTGGCCTTCAGAAACTCAGGAAAGTGTGAGTGGGAATGACAGCTTGTTAGAATCAATCATGAGAATTTAGTAGGAAATGGCACAAACATTTGGTGAAATTTGCCAGCAATGACACACAAAAAATGTAGGAAATCGTACCAACATTTTGGAAACATTTTGTCAGCAATGGTGCACAGTAAATGCTATAGATTAGTTTTTTTTGCAAAAAATTGCAATCAGTGGTGCATAAAAAAATGCTTTAAAGCAATCAATTTATAAAAAGAAATCTTTCAAATATTAAAAAAAACATCACCAACATTCTTTGAATCAGTCATTAGAAAGTAGTAGGAAATTGTGAAAATTTCCCAGTAATGGTGAACATAAAATTCATCTAATCAGTCCTGAGAATATAGTAAGAAATCATGAGAAAATTGTGCAAAATCTTTCCAGCAATTGCACCAATTTTGTAGGGAATCATACTGAACGTCTTCAGACATTTGCCAGCAAGGGTGCACTGAAAATGCTTGGAATCTCTCATGAGCATTTTGTCAGAAATCGTGCAAAAACTTGCCAGCAATGAATGTTCCCGTGAAAAAAATTTTACATTAAAAAAAGGCCTCCACACACTCCAGAAATCTGCCAACAAAAATCCACTTAAAATGGCTGCCAGATACTCCACAAAAATGTAGAACTTTGATCAAGTTATGGCATGCATTGTTTCTATTATTATGCATTGTTGTTGTTTTTTTTGGGGGGGGGGGGGGGTTTGTCGAAAATCCTACTGAATTTTCATCATTTGTGCCAAACTGCAGGAACATTGTTGACAACGGCGTCCTGAAGACTGTGGCCGGCTTGGCCTTCTCCCGCCTTCCTCGGCTGGCCGACATGTAAGCGCCGCGCACGGGAGCCATTGTTATGGAATTGGACTTTTATCCGCAGTGTTTCGTCTTCATTGCGGAACGTGACGAACTCTGAAGGGTGGGAGAGATTGGTTGCCGAGCCCCAGTCTCAACAGGAAGTAGAGAATAAAGTCACGTGTGAGAGTTTTGTGTGGTTGTAGTAGACCGCAGATTTTCCGGATCTTATCGCAACCTCTGCCAAGGCCAGACGTGTCCATCTGGCTCGGGCGCGATAAATAACGACATGCTGTTCTGCTCCCGTCCTGTAGATGGCAGTAAAGCGCGTGCTAACAAACAGCTAAAAAGATGTTCGTACCTGGAAATGCCCCACTTAGCTCCGGAGCGAGCAGACTGCAACGAAATAAAATTGCACCAAAAAAACCTGACCACTGCCCCACCTGGCCCCATGCAAGAAGATGCTAATGGGGGGAAGTGAATGAAAGTAAATCCAGCTTTTCATATTCTGACTAACCCGCTAGCGAGCCTGCTCACAAACCAACAAAATGGCAAGTTAGCCTTTTTTTTTTTTTTTCTTCCTACCATTGCTTTATCTGGTGGGTCACTGCCAGTGTCAACCAATTATAACATGTAAAAAGGCTCATGAAAATAGCCTAGGATGTTTTTTTCATAATCTGTCTAACTAAATAGCTAGCTAGTTAGCTAGCTGGCTAACCCACAAAATGGCAAGTTAGCATTTTTTCCCTACCATTGTACTTATTGCTGATTGTAATGTAGAAAAAGAAGTTCCTGAAAATAAAATCCAAGTATTTTTTTTTTTCATAATTCAGCTAACTAGCTAGCCTGCTAGCTAACCAACAAAATGTCCAGTTAGTATTTTTTCCTACCACTGCGCTTATCTGGTGGGTCACTGACCCACATTGCTATGAAGCCAGCAAACTGTAATATGAAAAAAGTTCAAATATAACAAACGGGGGAAAAAAATCCCCAAAAATGGTCACAATTTAAGGAGATGACACAAGTTGATATCACGAAAAGCTGGCAAATTTTCAACCTGATAATAAATGAAAATAAACACTTTTTTGTTTGTTTCTTGCAGCTTCATCTCAGCAAACAGCGCATTGGAGTCAATTGGAGCGTTCGCGTTCTCGGATCTTCCTGAACTCAGCGAGCTGTGAGTTCTGCTGCCAACGCTGCCGTGAAAAAGAATCACATTCATAATAAAAATATATATAACTTTGTTTGAAGTTAGCGAATCTCGCTGCGCTGTTCCGCGTCTTCCAGGACCATCACCAAGTCCAAGCACCTGACGTACATCCACAAAGATGCCTTCAAGGACCTCGTCAAGCTACAGCACCTGTGAGTAGCGTTGCAAGCGCTGGCTTGACATCTAGGCGATAAAAACGTGTTCTCTAGCTTTGCTAACATTGCAAAACAAATTTTGGAAAAATGCTACATTAGCTAATGGTGACAAGGGGGAAAAAATGAAACTTACTTGTATGTACATTTACTTGAATGCAACACACATTATTACAAATTCTTCTTGGAGCTGACAACAATCAAATCTCCCTGGATTTGATTTTCACTAACTTTCTTTCCACGTTACAGTCAACTTGTATTGGGACGAAGTGGGGCAGTGACCCACGAGATAGATCAGGAAAAAAACGTGCTAACTGGCCATTTTGTTGGTTAGCTAGCTGGCTAGCGAGCTTTTCATATTACGATAAAAAAAAAAATATTTTCACTATTTATGTATTTATTTGTTTTTTGCACATTACAAAACGTTACAGAAAAAGTAACAAGCCTATTTTGACAAAGTAATAAGTAGAAAGCCGTTTTACACACATAATGAGCGGAGTGTACTTTTGCAGGATCATATCCCACACGGGAATCACGGCATTCCCTGATTTCTCCAAGATGCACTCGGCCGCTGACTACTTACTGCTGTAAGCGTGCGCGCACACACACACACGCATACACACACTTCTACATTTTATGTTTGAATGTGTATTTCCATCCTTGCGCGTTGCCTAGCGACCTGCACGACAACAGCCGCATACAGGAAGTGCCCGCCAACGCCTTCAACGGCGTCTGCACGCAAACCATCAGAGACATGTGAGACGTCTACTTTTTTTTCTTTTAGAGTTTTTTTTTCTATTATTTTTATTTCATTTTTTATTTGGCCACCTGCAAAACACCACTATTGTACAAAAACAGATTTTTTTTTTTATTAATTATTTTTTTCTAATCTTCTTTTATTATTTATTGACATTTGTTATTGTCGCTGTATTGTATTATAATAATTATGATATTATTATTGTTATTATATCTTCAAGTTACCTGCATACACCACTGGTATGATTTTGTATCATTTAAATAATTGAATATTTAAATTAATTATTATTATTGCATTCATATACAACTAGTTGGAGCTGCAAAAAAAAAGAGCTCTAATACTTGAAATAATAAGCGCAATTGAGCCACACAAATATGATCAAGTATGAAAAGTGCTTTTTTTTTTTTTTTTTTTTTTTTTGGCGACGACAGACGGCTAACCAGGAATGGCATCAAGACGGTGGCGAGAGACGCCTTCAACGACACAAAGATGCACAGATTGTGAGTCACAGCGATGGTACATTTTGGGAAATATGAAATGAATCATAATCGCATTTCTCTCGCTCTCACACCGTAAGGTCTCTGAAGGGCAACCGGCAGCTTAGTCACATCCATCCCGACGCCTTCGCGGGTTCCAGTGAGTTGGTCTTACTGTAAGCGTGATTCTTCCGAGTGAACATATATACATTTTAGAAAATATAAAGTCGCACCTTGACTTACGAGTTGAATTTGTTCTGTGACCACGATCATAACTTAAATCAAGGTTTCGCATTGAAAAGAATGGAAATTGTATTAATCCGTTCCAGCACCCAAAAAAGAATATCTGCATTTTTTGTTCACGAAAAAAACGGAAAAACGCGAGCACATAATACAACAGTGAACCCTGAATATTTGCGGTTCAGCATTCGTAAATTTGAGTTTATTCGCTGAAAATCTCGTGCAAGGGGCAACGCAACTGAAGTATTACTTTGGCGCCATCTTGTGGTATTGTCGTGCTGCTGTTAGGTTTAATTCATTGATGGGGTTTTTTTTCATTTGGCATTTGAGATGTCCTGTTTTGTTGGCAGACCTTGAACACACCATGTAAGAGGCAAAAAAAAAAACAAACGTATCTTTTTGCTTCTCTCCTGCTACAGCTACTAATAATAGTCTGTGTAGTCTACTTTAGTTCCAGTTACAATTTGCCTGTATCCCCTAACATTTATTATTGCGTGTACATGCCAAAATGTGAGTTCAATGACTTCATTTTGTGACGTGCTATTGCGCATATTTGTGATGTCACGCCAGTTTGTGCTAGCGTGTTATTTTTTCCAGTATGCTAGCTAATACTATTATTGGGCCTATTGTGAAGGTCGTTTGTTTGTGTTGATTAATTTAACTATGAACTGATGGTGGCCAAATGTTCACTGTCGCCAACTAGTGGCGGAGTGTCTGAAGCTTACCCGTAAGTTACATTTTTCCCCCGCAACACAAAGCAAAAACTCGACCCGGCGACAACTCGTAACTTGAAAAGCTTGTAAATTGAGGCACTCGTAACTCAAAGTACCACTTTATCTCGTTCTGATTCATACCTCCTCCGTGACCCTTCCGTCTTAGCGACATCTCGCAAACGGCGCTGAGCTCACTTCCGGACGCCATCTTGGGCGGCCTCCGCAGTCTGATTGCCGAGTCTGCGCCGGGCCTGAAGGAGCTTCCTCCTCGGCGAGCCTTCGCCAGGCTGCGCGAGGCTCGCGTCACCTACCCGTCGCACTGCTGCGTCTTCCGACCCGTAAACAAAAACAGGTACGCTGTGCTCATCTGTGCCGGTTACGTAATCCCTCGTTTATCGCCAGACCACCCTTGCAATAGACGCACTGTGTGAAGTAAGAACCAAATATTTATGCCACTATTCATGTTGATTTTAAAGTTTCCTGCATAGATACAGTATCATCACCAACAAACAATACAGTATATGCATGTGCAAGTTCTACACCATAGTAACTAGGACTGAATGTGTGTATGCCTCTAAATGGCAGGTCTGTTCTGTTTAGCGACATCGAAGTAAACATATTAGGATGTATTATTGGATAGCTATTTCCTGGCTATAGCATTAGCCGCTATGTAATGCCGTAACTGTGTCAGTGGGGGCTCCCGACAAGTGTGCTAAGAATGTGCAATTGATTACAGTATTTTGTGACCTTTTGTTTAATAAAGCGATTGGAAGAGCACCAGCAGCTGTTTCCTTCCCGCCCCATCCAAACCACCTGTTGTGGATTACAATTTGTTCCAAAAGGCCGTGGTAGGCTGTATTGAATTAGCTAATGAGGTTTACTTTACCAGAGACATGCAGTTGTGTAACCGCACTGTACTATACTGTACATTTGTGTACAATCAAAAAATCCCCGATGCACTGAACCCGCAATAAGTTTACCGCGGTATCGCGAGGGACGATTGTACACGCTGGATCGCAATGAGGGCTGTTCCTAATATTTTGGCTCCGCCTTGTAATGAGACGTCCATCCATCCATTTTCTACAGCGCTTATCCTTATTTGGGTCATATCAAACAACTCCACCCATCCATCCATTATCTGAGCCGCTTCTCCTCACTAGGGTCGCGGGCATGCTGGAGCCTATCCCAGCTATCGTCGGGCGGGAGGCGGGGTACACCCTGAACTGGTCGCCAGCCAATCGCAGGGCACATACAAACAAACAACCATTCGCACTCACGTTCACACCTACGGGCAATTTAGAGTCCTCAATCAACCGAGCACGCATGTTTTTGGGACGTGGGAGGAAACCGGAGAGCCCGGAGCAAAGCCATGTAGGCACGGGGAGAACATGCAAACGCCACAAACGGGGATTGAACCCCGGTCACCAGAACTGTGCGGCAGACGCTCTAACCAGTCGTGCACTGTTCCGCCACAATTTAAGTTGTGTTGTTAAAAAAAAATAATAATAATAAATAAAAAAAATGGAACACTAAGTAACATATACGAGTTTGTTGTTTTGGACAAGCTAAGCTAAGACAGAGCAAAGCTTCTCTTCTGGTTTGTTGATTTATATTCCTAACTTTTCCGAACAATTCCCAGTTGTGCGGCCTTTCATGTTTTGCTCACAAAGAAAGCTATTTCAGACCCGACCGTGTTCCAGTGTTAATTTTAGTTCCAAGCACCGGATGTGCTCGCTGCCGGGGGCCCGCGAGGAGGCCGCCTTCTTCCGGGACCACTGCTCGGGGGACTACGACCCCACCTGCAGCCCGGCGCCGGACGACTTCAACCCCTGCGAGGACATCATGAGCGGCGCCCCGCTGCGGGCTCTCATCTGGGTGGTGTCCGTGCTGGCTCTGCTCGGCAACGCGGTCGTGCTGCTCGTCTTGTTAGGTAGCGCCCACTCTATATCACTATACACACTTACATAGATACATACTCTATGTACATGTATATACAGTATATCATCTACACATCTAATACATGTAACTAGTTATAGATCTGTTTATCCATGAAACCAGCTACACTGTCCAATGAAATGTGTCGAGCTTTGCGTTTGTGAGCACGAGCTCCTTGAAGGTGTCAAGAGCAGCATTGTTGTTGTTCGCGCGTCCCCTAACGAGCGAAGCGCGTGCCACTGTGCGCGGTCCAGGCAGCGCGTCCAAGCTGACGGTGCCGCGCTTCCTCATGTGCCACCTGGCGTTCGCCGACCTGTGCATGGGCGTGTACCTCCTGGTCATCGCCGCCATGGACGCGCTCACCCGGGGACGCTACCACAACCACGCCATCGACTGGCAGACGGGCCTGGGATGCGCGGCCGCCGGCTTCTTCACCGTACGTACTCGCCATGACGTCACACGTATAGCGCCGCCTTGAGATTGGAGTGACACGTTTTTCATCGTTCGGCCGATTTTTTTTGCTTCGACTTGCGAGCAAAAATTTGAGATACGATTAGCGGTTTGGCCGATAGTGAACCATTAAAAAAAAAAAAAAAAAAAAGAAACAAAGTCTTCAAACTGTTGATTGCCAGTTGAGGTTTACTGTCAAACAAAGAGAATTACACGTTGTGGTGAAAACAAGCACATAGCATCTATGTGGCGGTCTCATATCTCGTTTTAAGCAATGAATATTTGAACAGAGACAGTGGAGCAACACATGCAGACAGACAATATAACAATACTCAGACAAATATTATCAATCCTCTGCAAAAAAACGACTACTATTGCTGCAGCTTATTGAGTCGCTTACAGTAAGTGTGAAACTCTTCTTTGTGTCAGTATGACATTATTATACTGCCCCCGGTAGCCACAGTGCACACACCAGAAGGAGCCACAATGAATTAGTCATAATGCACAAATTGTTTCATTGTTTACATTCTATTCAATTATGTTATTACTAAGGATGGGCAAGTACCAATACCAGCCTTATTTTAAGGTATCAGGTATACGCGAAGGCTCGCCACTCAAACATTTTTGACGTTAACTTAAGTCCTCCTCGCCAGTAGTTGGCGCAACACTGCAGCGGTTTGACACACTGGCAAACCATCATGTGCATTAGAAAAAAAGAAAAGTCTTGTTCATTGAAATTTAGTGTAACTTGGTATCAGTGAGGACTCGAGTGGTATGACTTCATTTTTATAGCGTTTTTTTTTTTTCATATTCAAAAAGCGCACACAATACAAAAAACAAATGGTTGCGTTTTTGGGGAGGCCGGAAGAGATTCATGGCATTGTGTGTGTGTGCGTGCGCGCGCGCTAGGTGTTCGCCAGCGAGCTGTCTGTGTTCACGCTGACGGCCATCACGCTGGAGCGCTGGCACACCATCACGCACGCGCTGCGTCTGGACCGCAAGTTCCGGCTGAGGCACGCCTGCGCCGTGATGACGGCCGGCTGGATCTTCTCCTGCCTCGCCGCGACATTGCCCGCGCTGGGCGTCAGCAGCTACAGCAAGGTGTGAATGGGAAAGACCGATGTGATATAGAAGTAAATTGAGTTCCGAGCTCGGTCACAAAATCAATGAAACTCGTAATTCTAGTTGCCACTGTACTTTTGATATATATTTGTAACAACACAATGAATTGTCTTTGATGAGAGTTCCCATTGGGGGGTGTCCCTAATCAAGTGTCCTCGTGGTCAGGTGAGCATCTGCCTGCCGATGGACGTGGAGTCGGTGTGGTCTCAGGCCTACGTGGTGTCGCTGCTTCTGCTCAACATTGTTGCGTTCGCGTGCGTGTGCGCCTGCTACCTCAGCATCTACCTGGCGGTGCGCCACCCGTCGGGCGCGCCGGCCCGCGCCGACGCCCGCCTGGCCCAGCGCATGGCCGTGCTGGTGTTCACCGACTTCCTGTGCATGGCGCCCATCTCCTTCTTCGCCGTGTCGGCGGCGCTCAAGCGACCGCTCATCACCGTGTCGGACACCAAGCTACTCCTGGTGCTCTTCTACCCCATCAACTCGTGCGCCAACCCCTTCCTCTACGCCTTCTTCACGCGCGCCTTCCGCCGCGACTTCGTCCTGCTGGCGGCGCGCTTCGGCCTGTGCAAGGCGCGCGCCCACGGCTACCGCGCCGACAGCTCGTCGTGCCAGCAGCCGGCGTGGGCGACGCCCAAGAGCGCCCCCGTGGGCGTGTGCTTGATGGCGGTCGGGAAACGCGACAGATGACGTTGCGACACCAGCTACACCTCCACGGTCCCGTGACGTTCGATGCGAGACGCGGACGGACACGTTTAGAACGACTGCGGCACCGATGCATTAATTGACGCTCTATTACGGGCATTTGACGTGTTCATCGGCACGAAATGGCTGACTCTCCTTCCGGTTTGACAATTGAAACACAAATTGCCCACTAATTCCGCTTTTTCTACCGCGAACCCCTTCAACATCCAGACAGAGTACAAAAAGATACCAAAAACTCAAAACGAGGCCAGGTTTAGTCAGATGTCAAAGATGGCGCACCCCCCCGCCTGCCCCTCACACACTGTGAAAAAAAATCCAAACAAGGCCAGGTTTCGTTGAGTGTCAAACGTGGCGCACCCTCCTCCAACCTTCACAAAAATAAAAGTAACAAGATTTGTAAAAATAAAGCCAGGTTTAGGTGCATGCACCCCTGCCCTGCACACACCATCAACAAAAATGTAAAAACAAAGTCAGGTTTACTTACTATCAAAATACAAACTTTGTTGAGTGCACCACCATCTGCCGCTTGCACACCATCCAAAAAACAAACAAACAGACCAGCTTCAGTTGCTGACAAACTGTTTTGTCACCAATTCACCATCTGAAGGCATCAACATAAACAGAAGACAGAAAATACAATTTCACATTTAGCATTCATTTCAACATATGTTTAAATAACAATAATGCTTTTCCTTTATACATACTGTACATATATAATATTGTTAATTGTGCTTTGGTCCTTTGAAAGGCGCAACGTAAACACAAGTCATGTGTCATATGTTGTTACCTCATCATAACATGTAGCGCTTGTAAATGTTGTCCTTTGTTCTGCCTTTATAAACGTGCTCTTTTAACCATGTACGTGCCTGAGCAGTTTCGTGCGTGCGCATGTTTGTGAGCTGTCGTTATCTTGAAGCCAAGCTATCCTTCACGGCCTCCGAGGCAATCAAGGGCAAAGCGACCCCACCAATCTCAGCTACTTTTTTTTTTTACGCAGGATGCACACACACACACACACACACACACGCACACACTGAGAGGCAACAACTGTCAACATCACACGTGATGCCATTAAGTCTCGCGGGACTTGAGCATAATTACACGATGCAATAGAGTACATTACACACCACGCAACTGGTTAATTTCAGCAATAGCTGTGAACAGCCACTAGATGGCAGCATTGCTCTTCTCACTTCCCATCTTTGTTGGGTTAGTAGTTTGGCTTTGTTTGGGTTTTATTATGACATTTACTTTGCTTGTATGATCTTTAGGAAACTTACAAATTTTACCTGTTATTAGTTAAATAGATATTAACATTTTTGTATGTTACCTTTTGTGTGAAACGTAAAGAAAAATATATATTGAGGGGGGAAAATGTTACCTTTATAGTTAGACCACCAACTGATGAATTTCCGCTGCTTTTCGTATATATGTGTTTCTTTGCATTAATAAAAATAAGATTTTTAAAAACAATATTCAGTGTTATTCCACTTCATTATGCATTTTTTTTCACAATTCTAAACAGTTCCAAGGTGTCTTAATAACATGTCCATGGCATGGTTTCGTCAAAATACCCCAAGGATCAAGAATTAACTTTAAATTTAGTTTGCATTTTGCAATGTCGGCACGGTGGCCGACTGGTTAGAGCGTTAGCCTCACAGTTCTGAGGTGCGGGGTTCAATCCCCGTCCCCGCCTGTGTGGAGTTTGCATGTTCTCCCCGTGCCTGCGTGGGTTTTCTCCGGGCACTCCGGTTTCCTCCCACATCCCAAAAACATGCATTAATTGGAGACTCTAAATTGCCCGTAGGCATGACTGTGAGTGCGAATGGTTGTTAGTTTCTATGTGCCCTGCGATTGGCTGGCAACCAGTTCAGGGTGTACGCCGCCTCCTGCCCGATGACAGCTGGGATAGGCTCCAGCACGCCCGCGACCCGAGTGAGGAGAAGCGGCTCAGAAAATGGATGGATGGATGGATGGATTTTGCAATGTGTCACTACTGCCACCTCGTGGCTATTTGACGCAACTCGCTCAGCTGTAGTAGCACGACGTAATAAATTCGATTTGCTCGATTTTGATTGGCCCTGTAACAGAGTTAAGAATTTGATATTTTATTATTAATCATCGTGTTCAAACATGGTAAACGGGCTAGCGGGTAAATGTTGCCCCCGAGTGGTCAGATGGAATATAACAAGTCTGCAATTTGATCGATATAGTACGGTACGGTATGTATATATATATATATATATATATATATATATATATATATATATATATATATATATAAACCTTCAATTTAATGCTCGCATTAATAATAAATGTAAATGGAATCGGTTCAGTGATAACCCAAAAAAAATCTTTTTTTTTTTTTCCGACATATTTTGGCGCGTCATGATTTTCTCGTCTTCATATGGGACGAATTAATCAACGTATTTATTATTGTTTTAAAAATCGCGTCCCGTTTACTTTCATTCAGAATGTATTGTAATACATTTTTAGAAAGAAAACTTCATTAGAAAATACCGGAAATTAAATTATCGATTTAAAGTCAGCAGTGTGACGCACTATGCTATCTCGCGAAGATAGATGAGCTACACTATTCGCTGCGTCATTCGTCTATTTAAATGAAAATGGTGTAAGTTCATTGTGTCGCTGTTTAAAAATACATATTTATTAAAGCTTTAGTGTATTTGTGTAGGCTGCTGGGCGGTTGCATCTAAAGGCTAACAGAAAGGCTAGAAGAAGCACTTTGTTAGGCGTCACCCGATTGGCCGGGGAGTGAGAGGGGACAATACAAGCGCCGCGCTGATTGGCCGGAGCGGATAGGGCTCTTCTTTTTTTTCTCGCGATTGTTTCCCGTGTGAGTTAATGGCTCCTCCTGCTACAGACGGAGACGGAGCTGGCACCGAGCGGCGATACGAGGGGGGGAGCAGCAGGAAGACGGCGGAGAAAAACGGCCAATTACACCCAAAATACCAGCGGGTTGTCTGTCGCAGTCGTCTCGGTGTAACCGGAGAGAGGCTGCCCGGGCGCTAGGGTTAAATTTAGACGCGGCTCGTCTCGAGGAGGACAGCTCTGTGTTTTTGAACCAGCGACCAACTCCCCAGATGAACTCCGTCAAAGCCACCAACCGGAGACCTAGGCGAGTGTCGAGGCCGCGCCCGGTGCAGCCCGAGCGGAACAACGGGGACAGAGGTAAGCGAGGCGGCGCCGCGGGCGGGCTTGAGACCCGCCTCGAGTCGGACGGCGAGCTCCAGGGAGACCCCCACCCCCCCTCCCGCTCGTCCTCGGGCGCGAACGCTCAAGCGCCGCCCGGCCCGAGTAGGAAACACCGAGGCTTCGCTGAGTGTAGCCTAGGCCAGGCCGCGCTTTGTTTGGCTTGACTGGAGCGCGGCTAGGCTACGAGCTAGCGGAAGGTTGGGGGGGTTGTCTCCGCTCAACCGAATGCGTATGGTGCCGGACGGCCCATATCGGCCCTCTTATCTCGGCTTGGGCTGGTGGAGGGCTAAAGGGGGCTGTCCTTTCCGGACACCCTCGCCATGGCTTTTTTTCCTCCCCCCTTCGCTGTCTCTCTCGCCGCATTCCCAGCTGTCACTAACGATTCCGAGGGTGTAAATCTGCGGCGTCCCGCAGCACTGCCATCTTTGGGGTGGAACAAAAACATTTAGCGGCCGTCTTTGGGGCGACGACGCTCGGCTAAGCACTGCGACAAAACCGCCGCACGGACACAGATGTGCCTCCGCGGCCGATTTGACTGTGTCCATTTTGAAGGCTTTCTTGCTCCCCTTCGCTTCCTTCCTCGTTCTGCGTGCTAGCCGCCGCCGCTAGCTGCATTTGTTTACACCGCGGATTTGCCTGCTACGCACTTCGCTTTTGGAGCCTTTCAGTTTCGCGTTCTAGCGGCCCCTTCAAATCTGCGGACCTTTTTCGCGAGCTGCATCACGGTCACATTGCTCACATAGACTGCAAAAGAAGTGTGTGCATTATAGATCCCTGAAGATTAGTGCATCGACTCTTATCAATCACGACCAACCTTTGTCTGCCTTACGTGAGCCGCTGTCAGCCCTGTATGAGAGCTCCACGCTAAAATGATCTTTTTGTCCTTATTCACCACCGCAGTTGATGTACTGCACCGCACCTTTGGTTCTGCTCAATGTGTGTGTGTGTGATAAATATATTGATGATGTGCTCGTAGATGAGGAGGCTCCCGCCGCAGCAGCAGAGATGGCGATCGAGGAGTCCGGTCCAGGAGCCCAGAACAGTCCCTACCAGCTCAGACGCAAGACGCTGCTCCCCAAGAGGAGCGCCGCAGCCTCCGCCGCGACCTCCGCCTGCCCCAGCAAGGGCCTGATGGAGGTTAGACCTCATTCACTGTGTGCGCGTCTCCATGCGGTTCGTTACTTAAGCCGGACTGTCCTTCTTCTGCAGGGGGCGTCCACGTCTTCCACAGAGGCCTTCGGCCATCGGGCCAAGCGGGCGCGCGTGTCCGGTAAGAGCCACGACTTGCCAGGTTTGTGGTTTTTCATTCAGTCTGTCATTTCTGACGTTGCTGTCATTTTCCCCGCCCTCCTGACATGTCGCTGTGGTTCTTTTTCCAGCAGCACCAGCAGAACAATATCTGCAGCAGAAGCTCCCCGACGAGGTGGTCCTGAAGATCTTCTCGTACTTGCTGGAGCAGGACCTGTGCCGGGCGGCGTGCGTGTGCAAGCGCTTCAGCCAGCTCGCCAACGACCCCATACTATGGTCTGCGGATCTCCCCCCGGGGCTCACGTTGTCGTTTTAATGCAGGGAGCTGACGTCTCTTATTTATTCCCCCCCCCCAAACCTCCCAGGAAGCGTCTGTACATGGAGGTGTTTGAGTACACGCGTCCCATGATGCACCCCGAGCCGGGACGCTTCTACCAGGTCGGCCCCGAGGAGCACGAACACCCCAACCCCTGGAAGGAGAGCTTTCAGCAGCTGGTAAGTCGTTCTCGTTCTCTCTGTCACACGCGACTGATGGAACCGCTGCGCCCGCTTGCGTTATGTTGGTAACCGAAACAGCAGCACAAGTGTGTGGAGTCTTAGAATTGCCTGCGTAGTATAGACCCTTTCTCCATCATGTCACATGTACATCCTGGTGGCAGAAGTCTTAATGTTCTCTGATGGCAGCATTAGTAAGCAAACTCTCCCATGTCAATTGATCAAAGCAGAGCCATTGAGAAAAGCCTTAAATGGGGATTTTAGCCTTCTTTTCTACTGTCGTACTTTGAATGTGTGACGCATTAGTCGATAAGTTGCTTTACGTGAGGTAAATTGCTTCCAAGGGAGATGGAACGTCAGTTGTAATTGACATTTTCAACATTGTAAGTTGATTCACAAATGGACGTGGTGGAAATTCAGATGATCACGGAGGAAATGGTTCAGTAGTTGACTTTTCTGGAGCTCGGATTACTGATGTGCTCTTTTGACACTGAAATGGATAGCACGCGCTCGAGCTGACGTCTGCTAGCAGGTTAGCGATTGGTTTTGCTAAATTACTCAACATTCACATTTTGTACACGTGAGAAAATGCATTTTTACACACCTTTCACAATTAATGACGGTTTGGGTCCCAGGCTGTGACTACTACCTCTTGTGATCTTCACTGTACAACTGTTTACGACATTCATTCGATTTGTTCGGGGGGAAGGGGGGGGGGGGGGGGGTTGTCTTTGTTTTCAGTTCATTTCAGCAGTAGTCAATCACTTTTCTGCCACTGGAATTACCATGGCGACGATTGTTGACAAAGATTATAAAATGGTCCATTAAAGATGATCTGACGTTACGGGGAGAAGGCGTTTTTAACGGGCATTATTAGCATTCCAGTGGACCGGTATGCGGTCGCGTCTCAATGTCGTGTCCATGTTCCGCGCAGTCGTCGTCGTTCCGCTGCATTTTGGCGCGGTGTGTGGCCTCTACCCTATTTGCGAACATTCAAGTTCCCAACATTCAATTCAGTTTGGTGACAGCATCTTTAACAACTTGAGTGGTGCCTTAACTTACTGCTTCTGCGACCATGTTTGCAACCTAATTTGCTGGTTATGAAATAAAATTTCCCCATCAAAATGAATTGAAATGCCATTAAATCGTTCCAGCCCCCTTGTTTTTTTTGTTTTTTTTTAAGCAAAGTAGCAGTCTATTGTATAATGCAATAAGAGAATGTAAAGAAATCATTTGGTTTTCATGTGTGTGGGACAAGCTGAAGGGTGTGCCTTTAAGGGGTGTGGCGGTTGTTTTTATTTTGCATATCTGTTTGCCTGTTTGTCTCGTTCAGTTAATGGCTGGAAGCGCATTGGCGATTGTCGAAAAACAAAACTGATAGTGATCGGTACAATAGAAAAATGGCAGAGTAACGGCATGCCAACAATTGAAGATTCCGACTGCTTTCTGGAACGTAGACGTGCGTAAGCAGGGTCGCGTTACTTACTTTTATTGCCGAGGCCTTTAATGCACACAACCAGCTGCGCGGGCTTCAAGAGCGCCGCGCAGCAGTTCGTAACGGTTCAATAATGACCTTTGTAAACCTTTGTGTTATGTTCAATAGCTAGCGCGCAAAGGGCACGCAAATAGAATTTACTCGCGGCATACAATAGTCATGCTGTGTGTTACGACTGTAACGCCATGGATGCGTAACAATTTAACAACTACCCAAAATGTAACGGGCTTGTAAGGTTTCATTGGCTGACGTGTAACTGTCCAACGTTATGTGACCGTTTAGTCACTTTCAATAAGCGGCACGCCAAACAAAATCAATAGTGGCAGCGTAAAAGTAACGGTTAAATAACAATAAAAGACTTTGTAACCGTTTTGTTACATTCTTTTTAACATCAAATCAAGAAGTAGTACACGTTGTGCGAAATGACGCGTGTGTTGTTTCAGTACAAAGGCGCCCACGTGAAGCCGGGCTTCGCCGAGCACTTCTACAGCAACCCGGGCAGGTACAAGGGCAGGGAGAACATGCTGGTGAGTGCACGCGCGTCTTTGGTGGCGTTTCAACTTTGACTTTTGTCCAAAAGGGCCTCCTTTTCCTTTTTGTTGCCTCTTCAGTACTACGACACCATCGAAGACGCACTGGGCGGCGTGCAGGAGGCCCACTTCGAGGGCCTCATCTTTGTCCACTCCGGCATCTACACGGACGAGTGGATCTACATCGAGTCTCCCATTACTATGATCGGCGCAGGTACGTACGTCCCGCACGTAGCGACGGCTACGAGACATCCATTTTTCCATCCTTGTCCTGATGTCACTTGCTCGGCCACGCCCCCCTTAAATGAATGGAAATGCTAATCGCGCACATTAATGGCATTTTCGCTTCATTAAAAATTCAATGAATCGCATGTCGAGGCGGCGCTGTAATAATGTCTCCTCGTCATCGTCCTCAGCGCCTGGCAAAGTGGCGGACAAGGTCGTGATCGAGAACACCAGAGATTCTACGTTTGTTTTCATGGAGGGCTCAGAAGACGCTTACGTCGGCTACATGACCATTAAGGTGACCTCCTTTCCGCACCTTATTTTGCGTCCTTCCTTCCTTTGCTGTTCGCCCAAACCAATTTAGAAAGCACTTTCAAATGATTCTCCATGATTCACAGGACTCGTGAAACAAAAGTGAATAAGCAACTTTAAAAAGTGTACTAGTGGTGTGCGATACTGTGAAGTTTGGTCTCCATCAGATAGCGAGTGAATGCTGGGAAGTATCCACAATATGGATGCCGCTACCTTTCAATCATTAAAGCTCATGCGTCACAAAATTGCTCAATCTGAATGATTTTTTTTTTTTATGAACTGGTTCATGTTGTTGTTGGTTTTTTTTTTTTCTTCTTCTTTCCCTTTTTCCTTTTGGAATTTGAATTAGGTAAACACCAGGAAAGGATTTGGGCGACATTTATAAATAAAAATCACGATAAACATTTGTGTTCACTTGCTCCAGTGTAAATGAACAATTAACACCAAAGTGTATTTATATTCAATCTAATCTGAGCTGTATTATGTTGTTACATTTGTTAAAATTCCAGTAAACATGTTCATTTAGGAACACATCTGAGAAAAATGCATTGCTTCGAGGTCTAAGCTTAATTTATACTTTTTGAGTTTGAACGTTAATTGATAAATGTATTTATTCAATTTTGTCGCTCCTGTCCGTCCGTAGGGGACGGTTCGAATGTTAACTCTTCGCAAAAACTGCGGGAGTGCATCTTGGAGAGATACAGAAACTCCGTTGTCAATATCAATACCAACGTCTGTATCGATGATGATGATGATGATGATGATATTTGGATCGATCGGCCCACCACGAGCGGCTACCTTCTTTTGGCCCGCCCGTAACACTCGCTTCTGTCCTCAGTTTAACCCCGACGACAAGTCGGCGCAGCACCACAACGCGCACCACTGTCTCGAGATCACCGTCAACTGCAGTCCCAACATCGACCACTGCATCATACGCTCCACGTGCACAGGTGAACGCCGACTGCCCTGTGCGTTACGTAAAAGTCTGTTCCAAATCACTACAATACAAATATTTGTTGTTTTTACTCAATGATAAATATGTCTGTGAGGTTTGTTATATTGTCTGTCTACATGTCTTGCTGCACTGTTTGTGTTCAAAGGAGTTGGTAGTACCCTGACACCAATGCTAGTTTCGTTAGCCCGTCTATGGTGTTTTGCATTGTGCGTTAGCGTTAAGCTAGAGGATTTCCGTAAGTTGTGGTTTGGTTAAATACACAACGTGTAGTTGTTTTGATTTTGTGTTAAGTTTGCGACAAATTGCAGCATTTTTGCGTGTTGTGCGTTTCAGTGGGTTCCGCCGTGTGCGTGAGCGGCCAGGGAGCGTGCCCGACCATCAAGCACTGCAACATCAGCGACTGCGAGAACGTGGGCCTGTACATCACTGATCACGCGCAGGTAAACGCGCCTCGGCTTTCCTGGGCAAACCGCGCCGGTGAGTGCTAACGCGCACGTGCGCTTGCTTTTTAGGGCATTTACGAGGACAACGAAATCAGCAACAACGCGCTGGCGGGCATTTGGGTGAAGAACCACGGGAACCCCATCATCAGACGCAACCACATCCACCACGGAAGGGATGTGGGCGTGTTCACGTTCGATCACGGCATGGTAAATCAGAATCATCTTTATTTCAAAAACACACAAGGAATTTGTCTCCGGTAGTTGGTAAACAAACTTGAATGTACACGTTAGGCCTGGCAAATTTATTACGTTTTATCAATTAATGTGAGTGCATTTATCAGGGCAATTTTTAAAAAAAATTTGTAATGATTATTATTATGATAAAGTGATTTGTAGTTCATTTTTTTGTGGAATCTAATGCTGGGAAACTATTTCATAGCTTGTTTATTTGATGGAATAAAGCAAATCCCAGAGGGAGTAAAACTACTTCTAGTATGCAAGGACAGTGGCACCTTGACCGAGTCGTAGACTTTATGCCGATCTGGTCGGTGTGATCGGTATCGGCCGATAATTAGCATTTTATGCTCATCGGCTGATCGGCTTTCATGTCATAATTCGCCGATCAATGACGTCATCGATCGGCTCCGCAAAAGACATTTAACTCTGCATCGCCGTCGCGCGTGAATCCAAAAGCTAGTTTATTTTTAGCCTCGTCACGTGTCTTGTCGGACAGTACTGTAACTATCTGACGGCCAAGAAAGTGTTTTGCAATCTTGTCGGTGAAAAAACACGTGCGACTATTTTGCGGTGTCTCAGACAAACAACAACACAAAGTTATTTGCAGTCTGTGCACAACTGAATTACGTCGTGGGCAACGTTATCTAAATGCTTCAACACAACAAATTGGATCGGGCACCTGAAGAATGTACACGAGGAGCACGCCGCATTCGGGCGGGGGGGGGGGGGGGGGGGGGGGGGGGTAAAGTAAGTTAATTGAGTTAAGCAGCATTAAGTTAGCAGCCATTATTTCTGTCATGTTGTAATGTTGAGTTGACCTAAACTTACATCAGTGGCCAATCCTTGAATGCCCTCTAGAGGTCATTGATGTTTTCACTTTTGCCTAAAATGCTAGAGAATAATTTTGAGCTGGGACGGGCTCCAGCACGCCCGCGACCCAAGTAGGGATAAGCGCAACAGCAAATGGATGGATGGATACAGTAGCATATACATATCCATATACAATAAATGAACAAGTCATGTAAACGGACACATTGCTCCATCTTGCGATCGGTTATCGTCGTTTTAAACCTGCTGATCGGCCCCAAAAATCCTGATCGTGTAAAGCCTACGAAGTAGTGCTCCAAGTTACAATGTCAAAGAGAAGTTCAAACAATTTGGAGCAATTCATGTAATGCATGTGGGAAAGGTGTGCTCTCGTTTGCATGCATGTCTGCTGCAGACAAACCCAAATGTTTATTTGTGCTTGAGTATGATGCTTTAACGTCATTAAATTACACTCCATCTCCATATTTCCTCAGGAAAGTTTCCAATCTGTAATAATTCCCCTGCTTTGGAGTTTCCTGTTAATGCGCCACCCCTTTGCACCCGCGCACGTGATGCTCATGTGGGTGTCGTGCGCTTTCAGGGTTACTTTGAGAACTGCAACATCCACCGGAACCGCATCGCCGGCTTCGAGGTGAAGGCGTACGCTAACCCCACGGTGGTGCGCTGCGAGATCCACCACGGCCAGACGGGCGGCATCTACGTTCACGAGAAGGGGCGGGGACAGTTTATCGAGAACAAGATCTACGCCAACAACTTCGCTGGCGTGTGGATCACGTCCAACAGCGACCCCACGATACGGTAAACGGGGGGCCATTTCAATCTTGGAAAGAAAAAAAACATTAGCTAGACAATTGCGCCACTCGCTCGGTCACAGAAAAAAATACATTCCTTGAATTATTTCCAACCCTCCCCCCACTCTCCTTCCGTCGCCAACACAGAGGCAATGCAATCTTCAACGGCAACCAGGGCGGCGTGTACATATTCGGCGACGGGCGGGGTTTAATAGAGAGCAACGACATCTACGGTAACGCCCTGGCAGGAATCCAGATCCGGACCAACAGTTGCCCCATCGTGCGCCACAACAAGATCCACGACGGCCAGCACGGCGGCATCTACGTGGTAAACGTCGAAAAGTTATTTTCGCTCTCCTTTTTGTCGGGGCTTTATTTTTTTCGTAACGCTTAAACGTTGTGACCGACAGCACGAAAAGGGCCAAGGGGTGATCGAGGAGAACGAAGTGTACAGCAACACGCTGGCCGGCGTCTGGGTGACCACGGGGAGCACCCCCGTCCTGCGCAAGAACCGCATCCACAGCGGAAAACAGGTCCCGCAAACACGCAACTTGTGCTCAACACTTTTTATATATTGAGTAGTTGTAGGCAAATATTTGGATCAATCTGACAGCAACGATGTAAATGGTCGTTTTGAGAGAGAAAGAAATGGCTCATACATTCGCCATTGTTAAAGCTCTTATAATTTAGTAAGAGAACATGTATGATGATGATGATGATGATGTCGAAGGCTCGGCAAAA
Source organism: Phyllopteryx taeniolatus (assembly GCF_024500385.1). NCBI lineage: Eukaryota > Metazoa > Chordata > Actinopteri > Syngnathiformes > Syngnathidae > Phyllopteryx > Phyllopteryx taeniolatus. Next base: position 16,269,646 of record NC_084520.1, on the reverse strand, counting down.
GTGTAATAACCCAACGTCGCCACTCGGCAGTGCTACAATATTCCTAATTGTGCTTTGCCAAATGACAACAGTGAGTCGAATCCATAAGACACAATGTTCAGGGAGGTACGCTTGTGGGGGGTCTACAACTAAGTTTGGCTTCATGTTGTGGCCATTTTGTATATAGTGGATTTAGAATTTTGTAGGGTTTTTTCTGGGGGGGGGGGGGGGGGGTCTCTAGGACAGAATAAATGTGTGTTTTTTAGTCGAGATGTGCAGTCGTTTTCACGGTGCGGCTATCGGTGTGTTGTAGGTGGGCGTGTACTTCTACGACAACGGCCACGGCGTGCTGGAGGACAACGACATCTACAATCACATGTACTCCGGCGTGCAAATAAGGTAACCGACAGAAATATGTCTGTTAATACAGCCTGCGACATGAGTCGGTATACACTTTAGCAAAAATATATATCACACACCATCTCACCAGGCTCCGCCTCTTAGAGACACAGAGACTACAGTACATAGTTTTTTTTTCTCTCTCTTCTTTTATGCTTGCAATTTTTTCGGCGTGCACAATGCCTTCAAAGTGTTTTCAAAGGTTTAAATGTATTTAGAAGAGTTACAACTAACAACAAATGATATAGTCTATATAGTGTGGATTTTGGGGTTTGGTTTAGAGTTTGAAAGCAAGGTTTCTAACCAGGGTTAGGGTTCCCAAATGGGGTTTCAAGGGCAGGTGTTTTGAGTTTTAAATTAGGGTTTTGAGCCAGGGTTATGGTTTCAAATAAGGTTATTACTAGCCAGGGTTAGGGTTCTAAAATAAGATTTCATGGGAAGTTTAGGGTTTGTAGTCTGGGTTTCAAATCATGGTTTAAAGCCAGAGTTAGGGTTTTTAGCGTGGGTTAAAGTTTCAAATTAGGGTTTCAAGTCAGTGTGTGGGATTGTCTGTTGATGTGGTGGAGAAAGTTGTGGAGAGCCCCTTCGTTCCTTGTCTTAGGAATCATTGCGGTAATGTTTTCAACTACAGTACTGTAGTTTGAGATCAAGCTAAACGTTGCTCTTCACTTGCATTTGTTCCTGTCAGTATTGTTAGCAGTGTACGCATTAGCCAGTCGTCAGGCTGAGGTTGCTGTTTGTGAATTTATTTCATGGAACGGACTGTGTTAAACAGTGACTTTCTGGTCATGTTCTTTGTATCCTCAAGCAATTTGGTGACTTACCAAGTATATGAGTTGAGATGACTCAGTAAGGTTTTGTTTTCTGCTAAGAATAAGAGCCCACTTGACGTTATTGCTGCCACTTTAAAATCATATAGCCAATAAAGCTAACTGTGTTTAGCACGGCGTCCCAGCTTCATTGGAATTGGGGTTGTATGTATTAGGGGAATATAAATGTACTAATAAAATTACTGGGTCCTCATTTCAAAACGATACTGACATGCGACATTTTGAGATTACGAATTGACGCAATGAATCTAGTTTCTGCAGAGGTGCAAGAATACGCTGTCACATTGCCAAGAAGATGATCAATCTTGATTGTTTTATATTGATTTAGAATTGTTTCATTTAATTTGCTGACTTTACTACTGTCGTAACGTAGGTAAGCGATGGACTACAAAGCGGCACAAAAATCCATTGCCATGTGGCCCACAAAGACACGCTCTGTTACTGCTGTACTAGTGTTTTTGTCATTCAGGCGGCACGGTGACCGACTGGTTGGAGCGTCTGGCTCACAGTTCTGGGGACCGGGGTTCAATCCCCGGCCCCCGCCTGTGTGGCGTTTGCATGTTCTCCCCGTGCCTGCGTGGGTTTTCTCCGGGCACTCCGGTTTCCTCCCACATCCCAAAAACATGCATGCTAGGTTAATTGACAACTCTAAATTGCCCGTAGGTGCGACTGTGAGTGCGAATGGTTGTTTGTTTGTGTGTGCCCTGCGATTGGCTGGCGACCCGTTCAGGGTGTTCCCCGCCTCCTGCCCGTTGATAGCTGCGATAGGCTCCAGCATGCCCGCGACCCTAGTGAGGAGAAGCGGCTCAGAAAATGGATGGATGTAACAGAGATGCGCCGACGGTTAACTAAACTGACCTATATAAAAAAAAAAAAAAAAAAATGCAATAAGTGAACTGAGAGATAGCAAGAGATTAGTGTACCTGCGTTATTCTCTGTCTGTATTTAAGTCTGACTAAATGCGATTTGTTTGTGGTTGCAGGACGGGCAGCAACCCAAAGATCCGGCGCAACAAGATATGGGGCGGACAAAATGGCGGCATTTTGGTCTACAACTCAGGTGTGCGTGAAGCATCCCCACGCCGTCCGTTTTGAGCACACGCGCGGCTGTCTGACCCTGGTGTGTGCGTGTGACGCGGTAGGTTTGGGCTTCATCGAGGACAACGAGATCTTCGACAACGCCATGGCGGGCGTGTGGATCAAGACGGACAGCAACCCCACGCTGAGGCGCAACAAGATCCACGACGGGCGAGACGGAGGCATTTGTATATTCAACGGAGGCAGAGGTAACGCGACGCTACCGCGCAACACGCGTACACGCCGCTAACCTCCTGTCACCCGGGTGCGTGTGTTCAGGCCTGCTGGAGGAGAATGACATCTTCCGCAACGCTCAGGCGGGCGTGCTGATCAGCACCAACAGTCACCCCATCTTACGCAAGAACCGCATCTTTGACGGCTTCGCTGCAGGTCGCAATAAGAGACGTCCTTAACAAAGTCCTCACTTAAATTGTTAACTCCCCAAAACGGGCCGTGAAAGCATCCTTTTCAAATTTGGCGTCCTCCCTCCAGGTATCGAAATCACCAACCACGCCACCGCCACCCTGGAGGGAAACCAGATCTTCAACAACCGCTTCGGCGGCCTTTTTCTGGCGTCGGGCGTCAACGTCACCATGAAAGGTAGAGATGTTTTGTTCAATGTACATTTTATTTATTTATTTTTTTGTTTTCACTTTTTCATCTCTCCTTTTAAAAAAACAAAATAAAAAAAATACAAAACACATTTAGGAAAAAGTACTCTGACTTGTACTCTTCACATTGACGTGAAAATATCTGATACGTCACATTGGGCAAAAAAAATCGGAAGTGACCTGCCGAGCGAGTCCGAGCCCCAGGAATTTTTTTGGGTGTATTTATTGCTCCACTTTTAAGGTTTGTTTTTCTTTTTATCTAAAACAAAACTTATCAAAACTTTGTCTTGTTTCCCCTTACTTTCCTTTCAACTAAAGACATTTGGAGATGCTTTTTTAAATAAATTTTTCCGATGCATAAAATGTTTTCTTGTCTTTATATTGGATTTTTGATGGGTTTTTTTTCCATAACTCCCAATGTTATAGATTTTGTTCCATTGTATCCATCTCCAAATATTTGTTTTCTTTTTGGTAAATACAAATAACATGCATATATCTCCACGAATGGAGTAAAGCTGATCTTATCGTCGTCGTTGCTGTTGTCAGACAACAAGATCAACAACAACCAGGACGCCATCGAGAAAGCGGTGAGTCGAGGACAGTGCCTCTACAAGATCTCCAGCTACACCAGCTACCCCATGCACGACTTCTACAGGTCCGCAGGCATCTTCCGAGGTTTTGATGTATTTGTTTATTTTTGCTTATCTGTGGCGTATTTGACGGCGACGGTGGCGTGTTGTCGCGCAGGTGTCACACTTGCAACACGACGGACAGGAACGCCATCTGCGTCAACTGCATCAAGAAATGCCACCAAGGACACGACGTGGAGTTTATACGGCACGATCGGTGAGGAGAACCTACTTTTATATTTGTACCTTATTTTTGTGTGAGACTTTGAAGTCTAAAGCACCGATTGATTATATTCGCATTTGGATGCTTCAGCTTTTGTAATTGCAATGTTTGAATGGAGGCGCAATGGATTTTACTGCTTGGCAGCTATTCGTTTTAGTAATGCAAAAAAAAAAAGCCATTTCTGTGCAACTCAGTTGAAAAGAAATCTTTGAGAGGAGAAGTAAAACTAAACTGTGTAAAAGTACTTTCGGTCCTCTCTATGTTCCACATATATTGAGGACTGACAATAAAATGCTACCATACCTAAATGCTTGCACATGTGTGCACACCCTCGCGTAACTGGGCTGTGTTCAAAACGAACCAATCACATTTTCAAACATGTTAAATGAGTCGACGCACAAATGCCACAGTTCAAAGTGCTTCTGGTTCACCCCGAATGAAGTTCAGCTGATCTAGTAGGCTTTTGCTGGCTTTTTGTTTTTGCTTTGCTTTCTCGCAGAAGCCGGAAGGTTTTGCGCTCATGCCTCGATCACACTGTGCGTCTCTTTCTCGTTTGTTTTTGCCAAAATTTCCTTTTAGAATTATGGCCATAAGGTTCATCAAGCCATGATACATTTTGGAGAGTTCAAGTTAGTGTCTGTATCTATGTGTGCATTTGTTTGTGTCAGAGGAGGCTCTGTCTTGGGGCGCTGACGTGAGGAAGATGAGAGGTTGTTGTTGTCACATGGTCTAAATGTCCTGTGCTTTTTCTGCTTTGTCACATATTTTCTTCACTGTGTTCAATTGTATATTTAATGGATTTTGCTGTAGCCTATGATGACAAAACCACTGAACATTATTTGATGTTAATCAGACGAACGCGTGTGCTGAGTCCAATTTAACTTGACTTTGAATTCATTTATTCGTCTTCCGTTCCGCTTATCCTCACTAGGCTCGCGGGCATGCTGGAGCCTGTCCCAGCGATGAATGTGATTGATAAATACGGAACACAGCCACCTCCCCAGTTATAAGAGGGTGTGCACAATTATGCAAGCACATTATTTCAGTTGATTTTAATTCCTCAAAAAAAAAAAAAAAAAATCTCTCAATTGAGTTTTACAGGTTATCCTTAATGATTTATCTTGGTCTCATTTTTTTGTATCACAAAATGACATTCCAACATGGATGTCGACTTTTTATAGCACTGTACTGTATGTGAGGGCGCAGTCTAAAGAAAGTATATTGGATATACATTATACTAACAAATTATGTATTATGAAAATAATTCGAGGTGCAACATTTTTTTAATGGATTGATCAGTTAGAGACCTTGTTTAACTTAATATTGCCCAAATCCTTAGAATTTCAGCCTCTCAGCAGTAAATATTCTCAGATGTCTGTAGTCCTCCATGAAAGCAGATTGATTCTTTGTGTTTAATCAAAGTTAAACATTTTCAAACATCTGCTTTTACTTTGGAAAACATTGATCAACATTTTTCCCCCTATTTTCTGACACTTTACAGACCGAACCAGGAACTGACTCATCATCAATTTCAAATAATGTCCTCTTTTTGAATGCATGGAGATGTTTTATTTTGTCCAGTTAATTGGCAAAGAAATCAGTTTTGAACATCGCTACTTACAGCTGTAAATATAATCAATATAGACTAAATTGAGAGATGAATCAAATCTTGTTACAGTTGTAATTTCCTTTGTTGAAAAATGTTTGTTGGTGTATAGTGTCGCTCATGTTGCATGGTGGTTCCCCCCCCCCCCCCCCCCCTTCTGCCAGGTTTTTCTGCGACTGCGGCGCGGGCACGTTGTCCAACCCGTGCACGTTGGCGGGCGAGCCCACCCACGACACGGACACTCTGTACGACTCGGCGCCGCCTATCGAGTCCAACACGCTGCAGCATAACTGAACAACAAGGTGGACTGGACCGGGCCGGCACGATATCTCGCACACATCAACGCGTCGCACACATACACGCAGAAGCCCCTCCCCCAACCCCATAAAGACGCTGAGACGTGCGGCGCAGAAGGCGAGGAAGTGCAAGCGAAGCTCCACTAGGGGGAGGCAGAGGAAAGACTTAACGCAAGCGATTCCTCGTACGTGTTTTTGTGTGCGTGTGGAGCACTTCTGCTTTTTTTTTTTTTTTTTTTTTAAGAAAAGAGAAAAAGGAAAAAAAAGACATTCTGATCAATGGATTTTATTTCAATGCTTTATCATGTAGTTTTGTATTTCCAAGCAAAAAGCTGACTGTATTTGAATGTCTTTTATTTTATTATATAATTATTATTTCTTTGGTTAGCGTCTTGTCCCGTCCCCCGTCCCATTCCCGTCTAAGCGGCCGCAGACGCTCCCTGGTGAGCCAGTGCTCAAGTTCTTTCTGTGAAAGAGAATCTGGTTTAAACACTACACAACCCTCTCTGTGTTTTGGCTTGATTGACAGGTGGGGCCACTCCACCCACTCTTGTACAAAAGTGTGTAATGCGTGTGTATACAGTTTGATGCAGTCAGTGTTTTGTGGAGAGGTTTCCAGTAGGATGTGTCGGAGCTCTTTTTTTTTTTTTTTTTTTAAACTGGACCCCAACAGTGGCTCTGCAGCCCCACCCACACCACCCCTCCTCCTTTGAATTCGCACCCCCAGTGTATCGTGGTGTGGCTCCTCATGCAGCCTGAATCGTATGCATGTACCATAACATCTAGACTTAATATATTGTGAAGTATTCAATAACCATTATGTAGATGCTAGTTGAAATAAAAAAAAAAGGGGTATACTTTTTTTTTTTTCCTTTGGAAGACAAAAAAAAAGAAACAGGAAACTTGCCATTTCTAAGAAAATAAAACTTTATTAGGTCAAATGTGTCTTTTTTTTAAATTATATTCAGGGGTGATTGTTTTGGTGGCGCCCTGTGATTGGCTGGCAACCAGTTCCGTGTGTACCCCGCCTCCTGCCCGATGATAGCTGGGATAGGCGCTCACCCATAACCCTAATGAGGATGAGTGCTATAAAAAAAAAAATGGATGGAGAGATTTTTGGGGGGATTGGCCACCTCGTTGGACCTCAGCAAATACAGCTGTCTTTTTTCAAGATTCAGAAATGGAATGGATTCTTAACGCCTCATGCCACAAAATGACGCCAATGTCACAGTTGAGAGTAACGGATTCAAATCTCAAGCTGAAGCACATCCAGGAACAAAGCTTTATTAACAAACTGTCCAATATACTGTCAGCGCTTCAGCAGCTAGAGATAAACATAAACGTCACCATCCAGTCAAAAACAAGGTTTTGTGGGAAAAGGGAATTTTTTTTTTTAATTAATTGGATATCTTTAGCCGCACAGCATAGTTGAGTCATATTTAAATGTTTTCAGAAAACAAAAACAAAAATTCACCCTAAAAAATAAAACGTCCTGTTGCTTCAATTCAACTTTAGGACCATGATCTGGAGGACTGAGAATCTACACAAAGAAAAAAATATATTTTTTATTTCTTATTGTGACATTAACTTAAAAATTATTACGGCAACTATGCTATAAGGATAACGATATCCAAAATAACTTTGTTTTTTCAAAAAAAAAGGAAGAATTGGGAAATGTTTTTTTTCTTTTACCATAACAAAAATTCATAGGTCTGGATAAGAGTTAAAAAAATATATATACATTGAACATGTTTTACAGTTCTTTTTCCAAAATAAAAAATATGCACCGCCAAAGGGTTTATTTCCTTTATACACAAAACTAATGTTTTGGGGAAAGAAAGCAGTAGCTCCACTTTGAGTTTCTCAAAAACTCAATGTATTATTGTTATTTTAGACTATCTTTTTCCCCCGAAACAGAACCAAAAAAGAATTGTTTTGAATGGCAACAAATAACGTGGGTTTTTCAATTTTAAGTCAAAAAAGGTGGACATAAATGTACTATGGGCGACACGAGGTGAGAGTTAGTTCAATCAGGACGTTGTGACAGGAAGCAATCGCGCTAGCACCTCGGAGACGTACTCGTTGTTTTTGGCGAGCAGCGCCTCCTTCATTCGCCGCAACGCCACCCTCACCTCGTCCTCCGTCATGGCGGCGGCAGGAAGAGACTTGGCTTCCTCCAGGAAGTCCTGGATCAAGTCTTGTCCGACCTGGTGGGACAAGACGGACGACGGAAGTGAGAGGCCGTGACAAATAAGCTAGTCGGGTAAAGATATCGACATAATATGTAATAGCATAATTGCCCGAGTCATTTTTAATTTACAGTCACAATATCAATAAAAAATGTTTGTCTTTTTTCTTTCAAATGATTCCTCCCTCACAATTAAAAGCACACGACATGCATGTGACATCCCCTGCATAAAGTAGTTGTTTCTCCAAACAAAAGGCCTTTCTCTACTAAGAATGTCGATGAACGATGCCATCCTGCAAAAATATAGGACTTTACAGTCTTCGTATAAAAACAGAGAAGTACCCCACCCCCTCCCAAAAATGTAGAGAATAGGCAAATTTACAAACGCCAAACCGCCACTTTGCAGAGACTCACTGTATTCTCCGTCATTCTCTCAACGTTTCACCCTGACAAAACACAGCGAAACCTTTTGCTTTTGTAAAGGTTACAACTTTTTTTTTTTTATTTAATATACAGCTTTATTCTGATTTTTGTAACATAAAAAATGTCCTTGAAAGTAGGAAACTTTTTCTTTTTTTATTCCTATGGTGGTCATAATTCTGTTTATTGGCATTGGGATTATGATCAGTTGATGCGCACTTACCCGTTTTTCGCTGCGCCGTCTCTTGGCCTCGGACCCGCCCCCCCTCGCGGACGCAGCCGGCTCCTGAAACTCCTCCAGCTCCTCGGCCTTCTCCTTCGCCATGGCGACCACCGACGCCGGGAAACGAGCCAACTCGGCCACGTGGATCCCGAAACTCTGGTCGCACACACCTGGAAGGAAGACGCACACCACACATGGCCATTCTTCAGACTTTTGTAACCAAAGTCCGAATATTTTTTCGTTTTGATATCAAGGAATGATAGAAATATTTGTGAATTTCAATAACTATTTCTTTTTATTACATTTTTTAAACAACTTTGTCACAGATAGAGCTCAACATTGTTACTAAATCAGAACTATCCCGCAATTCCTTCAATGTGGATTTTTTTTTTTTTTTTTTTTTAAATATATTTTTAAAAAATGTTTTCATTTAAAAACTTATATGTATTAAAACGAAACATTTTAACAAAAAAAGTGAATGCATGATTCACAACCCAGGCATGAACGCAGCCGAAGGGGATTACTTTGTGCTACTAACCATAACTATCTTTTGATTATATATACTTTTGTTTTTTTGACTTCTGAGTTTAATTTGCTGCAATGAATCCATTCCAGCCCACTACAAATCAATTAGTTAAGTTTTTAATAAATAATAGCAATCTATTTAAAAGAAGTGAATTTAAAGAAATAAACTCATTTCATAAAGTGTCATTACTGTACGTACTGTAGTATTCGTGTGTTGGATGTGTCCCATTAAGGGGCGTGGCCTAGTAAGTGACATCGGAAGCTGCCGTCAGTTCAGTGCGAGCGTCCGGGCGTGAGTTGCGGCCCACAGCAGCTCCTTGCGAGTGTTCCCCGTCGACTGTTTGTCGCATTTGATAAACGGTGACTGTGGCTCTCTTTGCCCGCATGCGAGGGCATTACAGTACCCTAATTGCACCCACCCCTTCAAGTACGATTCGCAAAATCCTAGAAGATCGACTCGGCAGCGGCTGCGCGCGGTCTCGGGCAGGTGTTCCCTTGAGTTCGCGTGCAATCTTGTGTCAGCGGCGAGCCGCAAGTGGAGCATCGATTCGCAGCGGGACCCCGGACGAACAAGCGCGCCCTGTGATGAGCGCTTCGTTGCGCCGGGTCACGCGCCGCCCTTTGAAGTGCGGGCTCACACATACCGTGTGCGTCGCCTCGCCACAAGAAAAGAAACGAGGAACAATCCGGAACAGAAACAAAAACAAACAACTAAAAAAGGTACGCAACTTGCTTGTTCAATTCAAATACATTACAACAGTTGATCTCAAGTAGCACCCAAAAAATTAAAAATAAAAAATACTTTGCGCTCAAAGTGCCACAATAACGACCAACATTTGAGTAGTAGACCCAAGTCATCTTAAAGTTAGAACGAAGCAGACGTTTTTGTTTTTATCATTGTAAGCACACGATGAACTTTAACACAACGGCGGCCGCTATCGAATATTTTTAGAACTACTCTACCAATTAGCTGATCGCTTATTCAAGTATCGGATAAAAATGGATTTTGCGTTGAACAATTCAAGTACAAACTATGCATGAGATGCATTTTTTCCATTGTATTCGTTTTGGTTATATTTTTGTCATGTTTATGTTAATTGTATTGAATTGTTTTGACGTTTGTGTTTTTATTGATCATTTTGTTTGTTTGTTTGTTTGTTTATTAGATTTCTTGATTTGATTGAAATTTTGTGCATTTTGGGATTTTTTTTCCCCCCGTTTGGCATGAAGATGACGCCCTTCAGTTGACAGGACTCGGTCGGATGTTTGTTGTTGAGTCACTCAACCGTAAATGGATCCAAGTTTCCAGAGCCGCCCCAGGAAAGGCAGTCAAAAGCCGACTAACAAAGAAACACGAAGGATAACTTGCGAGGTCCTGACCCGGCTTGACCCTGTAGAGCATGGTGAGCGTGTCGTGCGACGTCAGCGCCGTCACGTGCAGGTTGCGCACGGTGGGCCGCTGCGCCGCCAGCGCCGTCAGCTCGTGGAAGTGCGTGGCGAACAGACAGAAGCAGCCGATCTCAGCGGCGACGTGCTCGCTGATGGCCCAGGCCAGCCCGAAGCCGTCGTAGGTGGACGTGCCGCGGCCCAGCTCGTCCACGATGACCAGCGACTTCTCCGTGGCCGAGCTTCGGTGAAGAACGTCGACGTTACGATCGGGGGGGGCGAGACGGCGCGCAAAGACGGCGCGATCCTACCGCAAGATGGCGGCCGTCTCCAGCATCTCGGACATGAAGGTGGACACTCCCTTCACCTGGCTGTCTCCTGCCCCCACCCGGGCCAGGATGCTGTCAATCACGCTGAGCTCCGCCTCCTCGCACGGCACGAAGCAGCCGATTTGAGCCATCAAAGCGACCACGCCCACCTGGCGGATGTACGTCGACTTCCCGCCCATGTTTGGCCCTGAGGGCAAAATGACGGCCACAGAAAAACTTGAATAACAATTGAGCAATGACTCTCGGCCGGAAGTCAGTATGAGGTTTCAGCTCGGCTCGAATAAAGCGCGATAGCCTGCAAATACATTTTTACTGGGGCAGAGAGTTTATTTGAATTCATTTCGTTATTTTAAGACCATCAATGTGGAGAAAATATTATTGAAAATGTCTTTTGAAATTTTAACTTGACATAGTAAACAACTCCATACAAAAATATATGGGAATATATGGAGAGCTATATTTTGTTTTATTTCAAAAGATTGTTTTTCACTTTTATGCTAAAAATATGTAAAATTTCTGATGTATAGGTGCATAGATTTTGTCTACATTTTTTTTAGAAAATCTGTCATCTTTATGGAGTAAGGATTGCAACAATTTTTTTTTATTTTATCAATTTAAAAATGGATAACCCTGAGTGGAGAAAAGAATCTATTATTAAATTTTAAAAAAGGCATCTATGTATGTGTGTGCATATTTTTGTGAGATATTTTTATGTGAAATGAGATTTTGTACCCATTTTTCTATATTTGCAAAAAAATATTTTTAGGCTTTCTGCGTGAAGAAACAATATTTAGATTTTTTTAATACAATAATTAAAAAAATACCAAACATACCAAACCAAAATTACATTTTTGGGTCCCCCTTTTATACGAGACAAGACTTTACCCATTTTATTTTATTTATAGAGTACTTTTTTGCACGACCTTTGGACTTTTTTTTTTTTTTTTTGGCCAATATCGTTTTGCTCTATTGGAAAATATTATAGGCCATCAGTGTGGAGAATTTCTTTTAATATATTTGTTTAAAAACATTTGTGCATGTATGGAGATAGCGCCAAAGGGGCCAACAAATAACACTTCCTGTCAATCCAATAAGTGGTTGTCCCAAAACTTTTGTCTACATAGAATAGAATTTTTTTTTTTTTTATTTTATTTGAGAGGAGGCAAATGTTATTATAATGTAAAAAAATGAAGTATAAAAACAACAGCATGCTCGCTGACCTGTGATGATGTAGAAGCTCTTCTCCCCCTGGACGAAGGCGACGTCGTTGGGGATGAAGCACGTGTCGGCGTCCGTCTCCATGCAGGGGTGGCGCGCCCGCCGCAGCTCCAGGCGGCGGCGCCGGCCGTCGGGCAGCAGGCGCGGCCGCACGTAGGGCACGGGGGCCGAGACGGACGCGGTGGCGAAGCTGACCACCGCGTCCAGCAAAGCCACCGCGTCGGCCAGCGCCTGCAAAGGATCCACGTAGCCTAATTTGATTTTTAAAAAAAAAATACAAAATAAAATGGAGACGTCATACAAATAGTCATGCTATCGTTCCTTGAACAATAGAACTAATCAACAAAAATTAACTGCAGTAAGAAAAGTGGATGGCTGCATAAATTTCATTAATCTGTCAAAGTTCAAGAGGGCGACGGCCCGCATTCACGCACACGCAGCTGATCACTTCCTGGCGCGCTGGCATGACGAGCACATGCCACGGATTTCGCACCTGAGGCGATGTTGATGATCTCTTTGACGATGGCGTTCTGCGCCTCCTCGTACTCCTCCCTGCTGCGCCCGTAGTCCTCGTTGAGCGCACTCAGCTTGCTGAGGAGACACGCCGGATCCATGCACATAAACGCACACGCACGCAAGTGGAAACACACACACACACACACACACGCACCTGTTTGTGAAGCGCACACCGTTCTTCTGCACGTCCAGCATGGTGAACTTCTTGTTGTTCCTCAGGCTCTTCTCCTCCTTGCAGGTGATGCGCAGGTAGAAGCCCAGCACGCCGCTCGACTCCAGCTTCACCGTCTTGCCGGCCTCCAAACCTGCGACGGCGTCACAGTACACTCCGAACGTCACATGCTTATAGAACCCTGTACACCGATTTGGGACAAGTCACACAATTGACCGCGAGCCTCGGGATTGCCGAAGGGCCAGGAATTTTGAATTTATTCGGCTCTTCGCCACATGATTGCTGCACACTTTAATGGACTTTTTATGACCTGCGGATGTGTGTGTGTGTGTGTGTGTGTGTGTGTGTGTGTGTGTGTGCGTGCGTGCGTGCGCTTGTGCGTGCGTAGTCACCCAGCTCTTTGGCAGCGGCGTTGAGCACGGCCTGCATGCTCTTCTCCATGGCGTCCATTTTCTCTCGCAGCTCACTCAACACGGGATCAAAGGAGGCCTTCACCAGGAACTCATGGTGCTCAATCTAAACAATGTCAAATAAAGTTAAAGTAACATTTCCCCAAAAAAAAAGAAACAGGGCGGTGAAATGCACATGACCTATCGAGACCACGCTACTGATAACTAAGTATTGCTATAGTTACCGTACTACCACAGTAGCACTTATGAGGTTAAATAACCTGTCATGAGGCTCCATTAGTTTCAAATGTCAGCAAAGAATTTGGGCCCTAAAGCTTCATCCTTCGAGTCTATTTTGAGAATCTATTTTTGGAATCCAATAATTGAAGTTTGTTGGATCATTAAATCGTACATTTCCAACAGCCCTCGGTGGACTCCAAATGAAATAGGTTTCACGCATGCCTGAGTTATCATGATGACAGTGCCCCCCCCCCCCCCCCAAAAAAAAACAACAACAAAAAAACTCTTATGGCCACATAATTAAAACTGAGGAAAAAGTTGTCCGTGAGGGATGCTCCAATTACATTCCTGGACCTAAAAAGCAAACTATTCGGGCAACTTCACCACAGATTGAAGCATGTTAAAAACGTATCTTGATCTGCATTATAATCCATTTCAATTTCATTTTTAAGAATTCGGTAAGTGTGAGAAACGCACACCTGGTTCATGTCCAATGTGGTCTCAATCATCTCCTGGTACTTGCTGAAGTCACTCTGCAGGTCCCTGAGGGGGGAGATGAAAACCGCCTCCAGCAGGACCTGATGGTTGCCTTGGAAACGCACACAATCAGCGGATGAGGACGATTGCAAACATCTATGACATTAATTGACATACTATTTTACTCGCCCTTTATTTTTCAGAGAAATGACCATCATCGGACATGCTGTGAATCATCAACGCGAATGACGGCTTTGTGTTGTATGACAGAAAGTGAATTGCCGCATCAGACAAAGAGCAATAAACGCTCCACTGCAAAGTATGATCAAAAGGGACTTCGAATCAAAGGGAGTAGCGCGACCAACCTATTCGACATTTCAAAACGGAGACACGCAGCCAATTGAGAGAAATGTTGCTCTGCACACAAGTGAGCTGGAAAAGCTCAGACAACATTAGTGGGATCATTTGCACATTATTTTGTGCACATTGGATGCCCAATGACAAGGGGGGGAAAAGCAGTCATTTATCCATTTGTTGACCTACTTCAATGGTGGAAGCCGCACGGAATAAACTTCCCCCGGCTGCGTAATATCGAACAAATACCATCGCTGCACATAAATGTAGCTCGGGGGGGGGGGAGATGGTATTTGTAAGCTATAGTATAAATAGCAAAGATGGTTTTGTTACGTGGCATGCCTAAAGCCAGATGTTGCAAAACAGGCTTATTTTTCTTTCAAAAAAACAAAAAAACAAACACTAGGCACTTCTCTTGCATGTGCTTGGGAGCGCTATTTCTGTATTCAGGACTGTGTTTACATTTTCATGGACAAAAGTTTATTTTGTACGGAGGCAGCACCTTTATGTTATGTTCAGGGACAGTTTTGTTAGTATTACATATTAGGCCATCGTGGACCGAGATCACCACTATGTTGAATATACCGGGTCGGTTAAAAGTGGTAGAAATGCATTTTTTACAATAGAAATGTTGCCTTAAAATAAAGCATAGCCGTACACGCTTCACTTGTATCACATCTCGTCCTCATCACAAGCACAACCTTAAATCCAAAACTGCAAGAAAAGGCACCAGGCTACTTCCTGTTCGGTAGCTTAGCAACCAGTGTCAAATTATGGACACACTTACGGAAGTTGATACAGTTAATGCTGGGGGAAAAAATTAAAAGCCTGTGTTTGGTTTTAGGAAAAATACAGCAAATCCTAGCAGGGGGGACATTTTATATTTGTTTTTATTTTCAGGCCTTGAGGACTGACAATAAAATGCTACCATATCGCTCAGCCCTGTGAAAAAAGTGAAAGGTCACTAGGACCTTTTAAGGATTAAAAAGAGGACAATATGGATGTTTCCACTGGGCGATGTTTGGTACCCGAATATCTTTCCAGCACGGCGACGAGCGCAGGGATGTGGCCAACGGCCTGGTGCACGCGGTAGCAGTCCTGCAAGGTGGCACTGTGGCGTTGGAACTTCTTGGCCAGACGCTGGAGATCGGGGAAGCGCCGCAGAAGGTCCTCCTGGCACGTCTGCCTCAGCTCCGAGTCGCGCACCAAACTCTCCACCAGGTCCAGCCTGCACGGTGGAAAACCTCGTTAAGGCTTGGGATCAGTTAGCTTCGAAAGTCGATCCTTCACATCATTTTATGTGGCCTGCAAAAGTCATCATTTTTTTTCCCCGTGATTTCTGTTAAAAAGAAGAAGAAAAAAAGCTTAACTATCGACACTGTAGTTGATGTTCTGACTTACACGCCATACGTTTTCAAAAAGATTTGAATGAAAAACAATGGCAGAAATGGTAATATAAGCATATTTGTAAATGCCTCACGTACCAAGGGGTATTTGTCATCCATGATCTGCTTTATCGTATGGATCTGGTACACGTCAGGCTGTCGAAGTGGTCTCGGTGTTGTAGTATCGGAGCATTTTTATGAGTCCAAGTACAGGCGTGCAGTATTGGCACTAGTACAGGCCTATTCAGAGTGCGTTGAATATATCTGTTTTGCCTTTTTTGTTCTCATTTTGCACCTAAAACTTGAAAAGGTTTTGCATGATAAAAATGCCGATCAAATGCAGGCGCAATTGTGTAAGGTAATTTGGATTATTGGCGTTCCCACACAACATATTATATCAGACAAGACACGTAACTGCCTCGTGCTCAAGTCACACGCTGGACTGTGGTGCTTGTCTAATTCCCACATTCCCTTAAAAGAAGAGAAACTATTGATCTCACACACACAAAAATAAGATGCTGCTGTTAGACTAACTTTCATTCAATCTCACCCTGTTTACACAAAAGACAAGCAGTTTGTTTGGCCTTTTGATCCCTTTACTGTAAAAATGTAAAACATTAAAGCATGGAAAAGAACCCAACCAGGATTTTTGGCACATTTATGTGCTTTCACTGTTCGAACTGGCCACGGGGTGACCACAACTGCAATGCGGTCCGTGATGAAAACCAAAAAGTTTGACTCACTTGTACTAAAGGGTTTTATTGTGTAACTGGTCTGGGGGCAAACAAGGGTGTTTATTGCAGTATAGTATAAAATGGAAATGAGATAAGGGCGTGGGAGTGTGTTGCAGGAAAGCGCCCAGCAGGGTGCACGTGGACGCCATAAAGAAAAGATGTCAGAGAAGACAAAGGCTGCGGGGGATTGCTGTAAACCGCGCCTGGAGCCACCGGCAAATGGCCATCATTCTGCAGAGCAATGACGACGTCAGATGGGACCGTGGACCAATCTGACCACAGCGATTCCATACTTCCTCTTTCAAACATTGTGTAAGTCGGGCGCCGGAACAGATAGCTTTGTTCGGTCTGCGCTGTGTCTGCTGAGGCTAGGATAAGCGTAGCTGCTGAACCAGAGCTCTGTAAAATGTAAAGAATAATTCCTCTGTCAGGAATAAATTGGTTGACTTTTAACACGCTGTTATAATTGTAGTTCTTTCACGAAAACGAACACGCACGGAACCTCGAGAGTAATAGGCGATTATAAAATTGCGGTTCCTACAAATGGTGACCCCCGTACGTGATCCTGGAAGGGCATTAGATAAAAAGACAGAGCAGTGGACGGGGATTCAATTGGACTGCAATCTCCCAGATAAAGGTGAGCGGAAACCTGTTTGATTAAATCACAAATTCTGCACAAATTTGGGGGACTTGTGGTACAGTTGTTTCATTGTCAATAGTCACTAGGACGTGGTGTTGTTATTGTCGTGCTAATTGGAAGTCAGGGTAACGAGGTTCCTGCCCGACCAGGATAACGAGATCCTGGGAAAAAGTAGGGGAACGAGGTACCGACTCGTCCCGTCGTAGACTGACTTGAAATCGGACGCGGTTTCAAATTGTAACGTTTCGGTAGACGTTGGGGATTTTGGGACCCCCAAAAACCGATTTAGAACAAGATGAGTGTGCCACCAAAACCCTGCGGTGTGAATTGGACAGTCGAGTGTAGAGGTAATGAATGCGATATGTGTCGGAGAGATTACCAGAAGTCACTGGAGGATTTGTGGATTGAAAGAGAAGGAAACAAGCAGGATTTAGAAGTGTGTGGGACAGCATGAGCCTGGCGTGGTGTGCTGACGTAGGGAGATTGATTTCGGTTCATTCATCGGATGATATTTTGACACGGTCTGGTCCGAATAATATCAAACCTGAAATTGTATATGCCCCTTTTGCTCCTCCAGTGTTTGCAGTCATCCGTGACATGATCCCGCCCTCGTAGCCGACGGTGACGAGGCACCCGGACTTCAAACCTATCGTGGGTCCCAGTTCTCACTTCGAACATTGCATAAGTATTTGGACAGATAAGACAAGGTCACAGCCTTCCTGTTTAAGGGAGGCAAATGTTATTTATAGAATTGCTTTGCTTGACACATTGCCAGCTGAAGTTAGGACCCTGACCTCACGGAAGGGGGAGATAGCTACTTTAATCGTCACGCGTCTCACCATTTGAAACTTTTTGTCGACAGACAAGACAAATCATCAGACGAGGTAAAGGACATGCAGGAACAACTTTTGAAGTTACAATTGGCCCAGGCCCGCAAAGTGGCCATTGAACAAAAAAAAATTATCAATAAATGGAAGCAGAAAAGCAGATGTGGATGGCGTAGGGGTCAACGAGGGGACGAGGCGGGAGTCTTGACAGGGGATACACCAACGGGGGCAGGGGAAGCGCTCATACTGTGGTCAGTGCGAACACTGGTAGCGTCAATGTAATGCTCCCAGACTGATGCGACAGAGACCTCCAGTGGGACCCGGAGAGGCCCCACCCCAAAGAGGAGGCTACAGAGATCTGCTCATCAAAACCAGGGCTACCATCCTTTGCAGCCCGGACGGACTGACGATACGGTTCCCAGATGGGACCGTGATGAACTGAGAGTGGAAAATTGTCCGCCGGGTGGAACATGGTGCAACATGACGTTCCGGAAGCGACCGCTGACATATATTGGGCCCGACTTAAAGCGGAAGCCCTGAATCGACTATCTTGCCTCCGACAGCCCTCCGCTCGATCCCCTCCATCTCACACTGCACTATGATAAAAATGACGATTTTGTTTACAGACAAGCCTTTGAGTCAATACAGGATGAAAACTGTTCAGGTATTTACATAGGGAAGCAAGGTGTGGCAGCTGCCTCCACTTTGACGCCAGAGCAGAGTGAGTGGTTTATGATGAGTTTCACATCTTTTCCACACATTTCACTTCCACTTGCACTAGGTCATGAAGCCTGACAACTGGGACGGATGGTAAGGAAATGTCATTTGGCAAATGATTGGCAACAAGGTCAAATAACTCAATGTGTTGTACTCTCCTAGTACTGAATGTTTTTGAATTCAGGGTGCCACGGCGGGCGGGGAATATTGGAGCATGTCACTTTGGCGCGATTCCATGGCAGAGAGCTCTCGGACCATGAGGACGCCGCACAGCTGTTGAATTCGCTGCCGGACTCACGGCCTACAGATGGGGGTCTATGTGCATCCGTGACTTCGGTAACGTTCGAGGTAGACCCGACTGCTTTTGTTAACGTTCCGTAGTATCCCTGTAAACGAGTGGCCGCTGAAGACATCGCGGAGACCCAAATACTGAATTCCAAACGCTTTGGTCCACAAAGGATTTTATGAAACCCTCCGCTCGAGCTGCAGAACTGCTGGCCATGTGCAGGGCACTGGAGTTATCTGAAGGTCAGAGTGTTACTATTTATTCATGGTGCGGCTGATGCTGCGGCTACATTTTCAAAAAATGTAGCACGCTATCAAATGGACGAGGGAGGAAATTATTTTGTTAAACAGGATCAGTTAATTGCCTTTCTCCCTGCAGTAACAGTTGATGTAGTGCGTGGCGCCAAAGGAAGACAAACGTGAGTATGACGACAAGGAGAAGCTGCGCCTTGTCCCTCGGGGTGGCCCGAGGAGACTGGTCTTAACTACAGGAAAGTTCATGTGGTTAGTGGTTGAGGAAGCACACGCCCCAACACATGAGAGTTGTGTGTCAATGCTGTACAAGCTGCGCTTTTGGTGGCACCCTGATCTTCTGCGCAAGGTAAAACATTTTTGTGTTTTTTTGTGATTTTCGCGTTGGCCCTACAACGAAGGGGGAACCGCAACACACTGAGATGGGCCGATGCCAGAATGATGTGGCGGTAATGGACTGAACCGACAATGGTGGTCCCAGTCCAAGGCATAAGGCTGCCAGAACTAAGACAAGGGCGTGCAAAATCCTCTCGCACCCTCCGCACCCCGGTCACCAGTTCTTCCAGCTCCTTCCCTCAGGTAGGCGCTACCGATCAATGCAAACTAGAACTAGTAGACATTCCAACAGCTTCTTCCCTCTTGCAATCAACTTCTTAAACACCTAACCTATAATTCCATTACAACAAGCTGGCAATTTTTTGACTTGAGTTGGTTGTCACATTTCTGTGGGGCCAATTATGTATTACTCGTGCACTCACTGTAGTTGTCTCGCCATGCTGCACTATTTGCATATACTGGCCACTCATGCCAGAGCAGCATCTGCTCCTTTTGCACACTGATAGAGGAGTATCTGTAACATTTGCACAACCACCATTGTCCCAGATGATCGCACTACTCGTCACTTTAAACCGCATAAACCTTGCACAATGGTCATTGCACCGGTCTATTGCAATATTAGTCATTCGAACTGCTCTAAGTGCTAGAGGACTCTGCATCTTTTTGCACAATTGTTTTTTGTCAATGTCTCTGTCTCCAAAGTCTTCTGTAAATTGACTGTCAGTTTTTACTAGAGCGGCTCCAACCACCGGAGACAAATTCCTTGTGTGTTTTGGACATACTTGGCAAATAAAGATGATTCTGATTCTGAATGGTTGTTTGTTTGTATGTGCCCTGCGATTGGCTGGCAACCACTTCAGGGTGTACCCCGCCTCCTGCCCGATGATAGCTGGGATGGGCTCCGGCACGCCCGCAATGCATGGATGGATGCTTAGAGAGCACGTGAAATGATAGAGGATCGTGAGAAGCACATTAACGCATACGCTGGCTTTGGTCAAGGTTGTCAAGGCGAGAAGAGGAGCTTTGACATAGGTTGCAAAGTAATGAAAGATGTGTTAACTTGCGTGTCAGAGGGAGTCATTTTTCCTTTTTGGCGGCTGGAAGACTGTAATAATTGGGAATATAAAGAGAGTCTGTCATGTTTGTAAGTAGATATACATAGAGGTTCCTGTTTGTGGCCAACCGGATTAAGAAAATTACCCGAGGGACACCAGCCAACTAAAGACATCCTTACAATATTGAGTTGACAGTATAGTACAGTATAGTGACTATTAATACAGCATAGCGAATGCAATCCTTTCCATTCACAGAAGTGGGCGGATGTGCCAGAGGTGTCAAGTTGAGTTGCTACTTACGCTACATACGTCATGAGACTGTGCCTAATTTGCAACATGTACAAGGGAAATTATGCGGAGTACATGTCTTTGAGAATGACTAATATGGTATGAGGATTCATCTGTTTGATTGTCTCCCAAGATTCAACATTAGAGCTCCAACTACCGGAGACAAATTCCTTGTGTGTTTTGGACATACTTGGCAAATAAAGATGATTCTGATTCTGATTCTGATTAGAGCAGGGAAGACAAAAGAGGATTTTTCCATCTGTCTAGCAAGTCCATTTTGAGGAGCTTTATTTATTTGCATTCTGTCTCCCAAATCAGGTTGATTCCAATAATTTGTGGTCAATCGTAGAGCTACTTTTTATTTAACAAAAAAGGGTAATAGTAAAGCACAATATATAGATTAATAAGAGACTGGAGAATCTGGGAAGTCCTTTGGTGCCCCAGAGCTCTAAAATCGCAGGGAACTGGCACCAAATTGTTTATGACAGGACACAGGCGTCCTAGCTGGATAATTTGCCAGATGTAATATTGGGAATTAGGCAAACAGTTAGTTACGGCATATTAGCGAAAGCAAAGAAGGACACCCGGCAAAGAGGGCCGTGAAGCCAACAGGGGCCCTAGAGTTGAATTACGAGCTGGGGGAAAGGACACTGGAAGGAGGAAAATTTTGCTGCTGCTACTACGTTCGAGTCGACTTGTGCCTACCAGCTGATGACTATTGACAATCTGGAGGGTGAGTGCCAGCGCTGGGAGCGCGTATATCCTCTAAGGTAAAAAGCGCTCCCCTCTATGATGCCAAAATGGTCCCGTCCCTACCTTGCATCTTCCAAAATAAGAGTAAGGTAACTTTAGGCCTCAATAAGAAACTTTACTGATCAATTAGCCACCCGGATCCACAGTTTTGTAAATTCACACTCTTCATTGACTATTAGGATGCGACCCGATTGAGTAAGACGAGGTCCGATTTGTGGTGGATGTTCCGGTTCCTACAGTACTAAGGAATTTGCGATGTCACCACAGAAGGGCACCAGTGCCAGAAAAGAGTAACTGGATTACCTCTCCTCTATTTTAGTTTTGTCTAGGAGCGGCTGTTTGATCCACTGGTTGACCAGCCGCTGTCCCTGAGGCGTGCGGCACTTGTTCAGCAGACCGGCCAACGAGTGGGCACCGCTGGTGTCGTCGGGTGCACCCTGCGGGAAGGCAACGGTGTCATGAATAGGTGGAACAAGAATAACCTAAGCGAGTGGTGCGGCCCACCTGGAAGAGGTTGAGCGCCCTGACGGCAGCGTTGTCCAGCCTCATGTACTGACCCAGCTCCATTGAGGTCAGGCTGAAGGAGTTGAAGTTGGACTCGTCGGAGAGCAGCTCCAGGTAGCGCACCACTGCGGCCAAGCAGGACATGGCCACCTGCACGGGAAAGCAAAGCAATAGGTCTCGTGCAGAAAAAAAAAAAACACTCCAATTACATTTGACATTATTACATGGAAAAGTGTAATGGACCACCATCCAAAGTTGACAAGCTCGCGAACAAGCAAGTGCACTTCAACCCCATCGACAAGCGTGCAAAAAAAATAAAACACCACCGCCACAACGCCACTGTTACCAGGTGTTCCAAGCAACAAATCGCAGCCTGTCGAGAAGATCGCGTCAAAAATACTCGCACCGCCCCATTGACAAATTCACCCAACAATCGATCACATCATCCACTGACAAGTTCCCCAAACAACCGATGGCATCCAACGTTGATAAAGTTCACCTAACAACCAATGGCGTCCAGTTGACAAGTTCACTCAGCAATCGATCACACCCTCCGTTGACAAATTCATCTCACATGCACATTATGTTAAATAACGCACAATTGTTATTGTCTGATTCTCAATTAATCAATGAGCTAATCTGTGGAACGCTCAATTCTAAAAAAAAATGTGCTCTATAAATAAATGTGGGTGTTTATGTTTATTGTTTACAACATTTTCAGATTGGACCAGAAAGGCTCCAAGTGGGACACTTCCCAGCATCGATGGAAACGGCGGCCCTCACCCGTTTGTCCAGCTCGGGGAGGGTGTTGCTGGCCACCGTCTCTCCACGTTTGGCTCTCAGCAGCCTGTTCAGGTCCTGGACCAAGTCCTTGCCACTGAACTCGGCTCGCTTCCTGTCCGAGACAAGCAGGCCGCCGCGCTGCACCACCTGCACAGCACCCACCACCCCAGACAAAGTCTTTACTGAGCATGTAGATTGCGGTCGTGACACAATGGCGTCTTTGTGCTCTCTCAAGCTGGCTGTCGGGCGCTGCCATTTCAGTCGACAAAAGGTAAATTGAGACCAACTCACGAGTGGAGCGAGTGGTTGGCCGCAAGGCAGCCTAGCAGTGCTTTAAAAGAATAAAATGGAAAAAGCTGCTTGGTTATGTGTTGCAAATGTTTACATAAACTATTTTTGCACAAGTCAAAGAAGATGTGTTTTTGAAATCTTCTTTGATATCTACTGTATTTTTTTTGTTTTACAAATTGATTATTTTACATTTTCTTCAATTTTTTTGTACATATTTAGGCACTTGGGGAGCTTTTTACCATTAACACTGAAATGTTTTGTTGGTCGGTCCTATACTGTAGTTTGTTGGAGTGCATCATATTGTTTATATTGCATATCTTTATTTTGCATCGTATTATTTTGTATTTTTTATATTGCATACATTTTTTTATTTTGTAGTGTATTTTTATATTGTATTTTTTTTTTATTGAATCATGTTACATTTTTTGGTATAGTTTTTTTTATTCAACCGTATATTTTTTTATTGTGTTGGATCACTTTTTTTTAACAGTGTACAGTATCTTTTTTTTTATATATATATATATATATATATATTGTATTTTTCTTTCCCCAAGACCTTGACTGGAATTAATTTGGTCAGCTGGATTTTCATGGTTTAGGGTGAACATACAAAATCACCTCAGAAATGAAACAAAAATTGAAAACTGTACAAAAGGCATTTGAAGACAAACAAACCTCCCGTAGCTTGTTGCCGTCAGCGCTGTTCTCCCCCTGAGCGAGGAGACACTCTTTGGGACCGACCTGGACCAGAAGCGACTCCAGGTTGGAGAAGACCTCGTTGTCGGGGAACTCGCACACGCCCATGGTGCGTTGCGCCGCGTCCACGTAGCCCACGCCCACCACCCCAGCTGCGACGCGCACTGCTACAACGCCTGCGAAGCCTTCCGCGCCATTTTCGCCGCCAAACAAGATCTCCTCGAACTGGGTGAGGTTTCCTGGAGAGGCCTATGTGGATCGGGATAGGGCACAACAATTCAATATACAGAAGTCTGCCTTTACAGATATAATCAAGTTCAATATAAGAGGTATTAATTCAATATTTATTAATGCTGTTCAGCAGCTTCTTTATCGTTTCAAGGACAAAGGTCTGCAGCTTAGAAATCATTTTAACGCCCTTGGCAAGCGTTACAGCCTCTATCTACTCCTCCCGCTTCAGAATAGTACATATCGTAGAAGCACTACGCTCGTACTGTTTCGCCATGTTGACTAAACACACACCTTGATCATATTTTTCTATGATTTCATGCTTCAATGTAATAGTGCCCCATGCATCATTTTAAATTTCAGTTTCATTTGTGTATTGTGCTGTCGTTCACAACTTATGTACCAATAACATCTTTCTCCCATCTGCAGATGAGTTAACGGACACTATTGAGTTTGTTAGTATCAAGGGAAAAAGCACATTTGTAAACCAGATTTTTGTGGGGAGAAAAATAGAGATTTCATTTTAAAACACGAGAAAGAGCTCTCGGTATGAGCTCTGGGCCACTCCGAGTACAAAAATGCTCGGAATTGTCAGCGAAGACCTCTTTCACAATGTCAAAGGAGGCCACATATGTTTGAATTGCAAAATCCTTGTATTGTCTCTCATTAGCCATAATAGGTGTACCTAATAGATTAGATTAGAAATAAGAATCGAGACAGATCCTTTATTCTTCCAGTGAGGAGACTTGAATTGTCACAGCAATGTAATAGTTCTATAGAAAACCACAAACCTTGTACTCAATCTTCCAGTCGTGCTCCTTGCTGCTCTTGCTTTGGTTCTTGTACACCTCGACGCGGTACTGCCTGACCAGGAGCAAATCCCTCACAAAAGCCTCAAAGTTGAGCTTGCTCAGAACCACACTTTCCAATTTACGACTCCCTGGCGAAAGACGCATGGAAGGGGGAAATATGAAGGTATTTCCATCATTCAGAAGCTTAAAACACAAAAGCTAGCCCATTCGGCATGTTAGCATGTGGCTACCTACGGCTAAGCTACACCCAGCCTACCGGAACCCAAGTGCTTGATGACGCCGTTCGTCTTGAAAACTTCCTTCGCGGCGAATGCGGCGTCTTTCCCGTGGACCGTGTAGTAGTCGCTGCGGTCGAAGATGCGGAACGTGGTGTCTGGCTTGTCCGGCATAGAGAAGAAGAAGTTGAGGAAGCCGTGCTCGGCCGCGCTGTCCATGGAGAGGTTTTGTTTGGGCTGCACCGCCATGCTGGAATCTCCCGCCGCTGCACAAGACTCCAAACAGGAAGTGACGCGGCGGTTTATTTGTTTCAGTCAGAAACGTATTTATTTGATCTTTTTCTTTTCTTTTTTTATTATTAAATCACGTTAAATTGTTAGTAATTGTGTTCAAGAACAAATTATTTGTACGTTTTATCATCCTGTCTCACAACTCTCATTTTCATCATGACGTCACACGTACTTCAGCGTGGAAAAGGCCTTCGCGAGCTCAAATGTACGGTAGATGAGACCGGTCAACGACCTGCAACAGAATTGCAAACCCCACGACACAAGGACTTGGAAAAGTTAGCTACAAAACAATAGCTTACCTTCACTTAATTTTTCAACTTTATTGATTAATATTGGTGCAACTTCACGCCTCAATCACTTGGTCCATCGGCAATAGGATTCTATGTAATTCTACTTAATTATGTCATGAACACAATGTTTTTAAGTACAATACTAAAGTGCTATTATTAAAAAGAAAAAAAATGTTTCTTTTTCTCTTTTCTGGAACGGATGAATGACAGGCGGCACAGTGGACGACTGGTTAGAGCGTCTGCCTCCCAGTTGTGTGGAGTTTGCATGTTCTCCCCGTGCCTGCGTGGGTTTTCACCGGGCACTCTGGTTTTCTCCCACATCCCAAAAACATGCCTTGTAGGTTAATTGGAGTCTCTAAATTGCCCCTGGGTCTGAATGTGAGTGCGAATGGTTGTTTGTTTATGTGTGCCCTGCGATTGGCTGGCAACCAGTTCAGGGTGTACCCCGCCTCCTGCCCGATGATAGCTGGGATAGGCTCCAGCACGCCCGCGACCCGCGTGAGGAGAAGCGGCTCAGAAAATGGATGGATTAATGGCATTTCCTTTCATTTCAATGAGGAAAGATGATTTGAGATACAAGTGTTTTGAGTTATGATTGTGGTCACGGTACAAATTTAAAAAACACCCACAAATCCTGCTGGATTCATTTGGATTTTTTTTCAGGGGAAAAAAAATTTCTGGCAGTTCCCGATTAGTTTCCAAGATTAACTTTCGAATAACTTTCCAGTGTAGTGCAACTTTGTCATCAAGACTCAGGCTTTGTAGAAGAAGCTCTCAGTAGCTGTCCACTTTGTGATTTAGGCAAATATCACCTTTGTGAAAAAACAAAAAAATAACTTTATGTCAAAACTGAGAGTGAGGCACAGTGCGTTGTGCAGAGGAGAACAAATATAACGTGAAAAATCAACTGTGCGGCCGTGGCCAATGTTACAAGGCATATGTCGTTATTCGGACAGTGGGAAGAATCATTGCTGTTGTTATGTTAGTCAAGAGAATGCATGTGCATGACCGTCTCAAACTGTAACCAATGTTTTTTTTATCTTTTTCCTGGAAACGGCACAAATGCAAATGTCATGAGGGACGGAGCGTATCAATCAAACGTTGAGAAAAGGCTTCGGTGATGCGCTGAGTTGTGCGCGAAGGATCATGTGATGAGTGCCACCGTGGTCTTGATGACGCCAAATGAAAGTTCTCTGGGAACATTTTTTAGGAGCAAATTTAAAACGGAAAAGACAAAAAGATTTTAAAAAGGATGTTTCTTGGTAAACACAACATTATTTGCAGCTGTATTGAGACGATAACGACAAGTGGGAAAAGCCCTGGTCAAGAACTTTGAGTTGAGGTCTCACTTGATGGGGTTTGGTGCAGATTTTTACAACGGAGAGCCATTAAAAAGCTGCTGTCTTCTCCATGCTTCACACATCCCAAAAACATGCATGATCAAAAACAAGTCTGACAAAAGATCTTAAAAAAAAAAAGCTGCAACAAAATGACACGGTCCAAAGAAATTCCAGAACAGTTGAGAAATAAAGTAATTGACAAAAAAAAAAAAGTCATTTCCAAAGCTTTAGGATTCCAGCGAACCATAGGGAGAGCCATGAGCCTGTAGTACCTGGGGAAAGTGTCTTTTAAATAGGTGTCAACTGTAATGACTGATGTTTCTAACCAGTTTGTCATAAAAACTAAATCTCAAAAACAGAATGATATATGGTACATTTTACTTACCCTATGTGTAAATGATACACTGAAGTACATTTTATCATAAGCCAATAATAGATTGATATCTGGTACAATGATACCACTTTTGACTTATTATACACTTCTTTACCATAAGTCAAAGATTGTTGACATGGTTTCTGTACCAGATGCCATGATACATGGTTGACCTATGATACATTTTCCTAACGTTGTCAATCAATAGTTGATGTGGTAGATTCCTTGCCACATATGACTCATTTTTCGTACCATGTCAATGATACAATGATTGTATTTTTTTCAATGACAGTATGTCAATAATAAACAGGAAGTGACGGAGCGGTTTCTTTGTTTCCGTGGGAACAGTCAGAAACGTATTTATTGGATCTTTTTCTTTTTTGTATTATTACATCACATGAAATTGTTAGTAATTGTGTTGAAGAACAAATTATGTGTACGTTTTATCATCCTGTCTCACCACTCTCATTTTCATCACGACGTCACACGTACTTCTGCGTGGAAATGGCCTTCGCGAGCTCAAATGTACGGTAGATGAGACAGGTCAACGACCTGCAACAGAAATGCAAACCCCACAACACAAGGACTTGGAAAAGTTAGCTACAAAACAATAGCTTACCTTCACTTCATATTTTCAACTTTATTGATTAATATTGGTGCAACGTCACGCCTCAATCACTTGGTCCATCGGCAATAGGATTCTATGTAATGATACTTAATTATGTCATGAACGCAATGTTTTTAAGTACAATACTACAGAGTGCTATTCTTATTAAAAAGAAAAACAAAATGTTTTTTTTCTGGCGGGGGGAGGCTAGAACGGATTAATGGCATTTCCTTTCATTTCAAGATGAAAAGAGGAAAGATGATTTGAGATACACGTGTTTTGACTTACGATTGTGGTCACGGTACAAATTGAATTCGTATCTCAAGGCACCACTGCACTAGTAAATGAACCCTTCTATGTCATTTGACCAAGGCAGAGCAATTGAGACACAGGGTGATTGGCCTGAATGATCATTCTTCTTTTAGCCTTCCTTTTCTACCACCGTAGTTTGAGTGTGTGAAGCGTCAGTCAAAAAGTGGATATTACGTGAGGTAAACTGCTTGGAAGGGACACAGAACGCCGGCCCTAATATACATTCTGACAGATAAATTGATTCAAAAACTGATGTGGTGGAAATACAGAAATATCCAACCATGACAATCCAAGCACCAAACATTTTATACACACCTGTGACAAAACGTCATCCACAAACCCCATGATGGACGTTAGGTTCCTATTTTGTGTCCCTTTAAAATTCTTGTGATCTTCTCTGTACAAATATTTACGACACCCACAAATCCTGCTGGATTCATTGTAATTTTATTGAATTAATTCAAATCTGGCAGTTGAACCCCGAACAAGTTATTAATCATCGTTTCAGTTCAGATCAGTGGTGGTCACTCACCTATTGTTTACAAACACTCGAAATCGGTCTATACGTCTACATCCCGACACGCTTTACTTTCGGCAAATATTCCCGATTAGTTTTCCAAGACTAACATGTGGTGGCCACAGTAATCAAAAGTGCGCGTAAAGACCGCCAGATAAACTGTTTGACGTCACACCTGAAAAGCGGTCATTCCAGTTAGCGTGGCTAATCGCTGGGCGGCTTGGCTGGAACATGCATTTGTCCCACATTAGCCAGCAGGCCACTGAAAAGCTCGCTGCAAATGCTATCATTTGCATTTCTTCTTAAATTGTGCCTTGTTGCTCATGCCACATGCCCCCGTTTTTTTAAGTATTTAATTTTTCACGTCTGATTTTGTTTTAACACGGAACGGGGCTGGCACCGAAGCACTTGGAAGCGAATTCTAAGCGAATTGCTGTCCACTGTAGTGATGTATGTAATTTTTAAATCAAGATAAATGTAGACTGAGGAAAGCGGCTTTCGAATAACTTTCCAGTGTGGTGACTGATGTGCAACTTTGTCATCAAGACTCAGGCTTTATAGGAGAAGCTCTTAGTAGCTGTCCACTGTGCGATTTATGCAAAATATCACCTTTGTGAAAAAAAAAAAAAAAAAAAACTTTATTTCAAAACTGAGAGTGACGCACAGTGCGTTGTGCAGACGAGAACAAATATAACATGAAAAATCATCTGTGCGGCCGTGGCCAATGTTACAAGGCCTATGTCGTTATTCGGACAGTGGGAAGAATCATTGCTGTTGTTATGTTAGTTGTTTTTTATCTTTTTCCTGGAAACGGCGTGAATGCAAATGTCATGATGCACGGAGCGTATCAATCAAACGTTGAGAAATGGCTTCGGTGATGCGCTGAGTTGTGCGCAAAGGATCATGTGATGAGTGCCACCGTAAGCTCGATGACGCCAAATGAAAGCTTTCTGGGAACATTTTTTAGGAGCAAATTTTAAAAAAGCATGTTGCTTGGTAAACACAACATTATTTGCAGCTGTATTGAGAAAATAATGACAAGTGGGAAAAGCCCTGGTCAAGAACTTTGAGTTGAGGTATCACTTGATGGGGTTTGATGCAGATGTTTACAACAGAGAGCCATTAAAAAGCTCATTTTTCGTACCATGTCAATGATACAATGATTGTATTTTTAAAAATGACAGTATGTCAATAATAGTGGTCCAATTTCCTTACCATATGTTAATTATGCATTAGTTGACATTTTCTGTACTGTATGTCAATGACCCTTCATTCGTGTTTAAAACTCATTCACTGCCAGCCTTCCCATTTAACGTGGATATTTGACTTCTAAAGCCGTCAATGGCAGTGAATGTCTTAAATATATATATATATATATATATATATATATATATATATATATATTTTTTTTTTTATTTTTTTTTTTTACAACGGAGAGCCATTAAAAAGCTCATTTTTCGTACCATGTCAATGATACAATGATTGTATTTTTAAAAATGACTATGTCAATAATAGTGGTCCAATTTCCTTACCATATGTTAATTATGCATTAGTTGACATTTTCTGTACTGTATGTCAATGACCCTTCATTCGTGTTTAAAACTCATTCACTGCCAGCCTTCCCATTTAACGTGGATATTTGACTTCTAAAGCCGTCAATGGCAGTGAATGTCTTAAATATATATATATATATATATATATATATATATATATATATATATATATTTTTATTTTTTTTTTTTACAACGGAGAGCCATTAAAAAGCTCATTTTTCGTACCATGTCAATGATACAATGATTGTATTTTTAAAAATGACTATGTCAATAATAGTGGTCCAATTTCCTTACCATATGTTAATTATGCATTAGTTGACATTTTCTGTACTGTATGTCAATGACCCTTCATTCGTGTTTAAAACTCATTCACTGCCAGCCTTCCCATTTAACGTGGATATTTGACTTCTAAAGCCGTCAATGGCAGTGAATGTCTTAAATATATATATATATATATATATATATATATATATATATATATATATATTTTTTTTTTTACAACGGAGAGCCATTAAAAAGCTAATTTTTCGTACCATGTCAATGATACAATGATTGTATTTTTAAAAATGACAGTATGTCAAAAATAGTGGTCCAATTTCCTTACCATATGTTAATTATAGATTAGTTGACATTTTCTGTACTGTATGTCAATGACCCATCATTCGTTTAAAACTCATTCACTGCCAGCTTTCCCATTTAACATGGATATTTGACTTCTAACGCCGTCAATGGCAGTGAATGTGTTAAATATATATATTTTAATAACATTCTACAACTGTCAATGCAGTTGACTTGTGGTCCGATTCCCTTACCATATGTCAATGGGTATCCCACTCTGTAACACTGAAAGCAGCCTTGCAAATTGTCAACGTTTCCACGTGAAGTCATGAGCCTTGCGTGTGCGTGCCTGGGAAGTAGTGGCCTACAATAATCCACAAGACTAAGCAACACAGACCGATGATGATACACCCAGGATCAAGTGATGGGGAGGGGAAAGGGAGGTGATGGGAGTAAACTGGCCAACGTGACGAATGCAGTTAGGGTTGGATGATGATGATGATGATGATGATGACGACGACGCGTCGAGAAGTTAGTTGCTTTAAAAAGGGGGCAGCTGCATGGAATTAAGCACAGCACCTAAACGCAACGCTCCATCATCATCTCCATCATCATCATCATCATCATCTCCATCATGAACGGCCACTGCAACTGCAATGCGAGCGACGTCACCGCCGAGGAGTTCCACTGCAACAACGACCTGAGCGTCAAGAAGGCGGCGGCGGCGGCGGCGGCGGCGGCGCACCGCAAGCTCCAAGAGGGCTCCCGCAAGGAGAAGGAGGACCAGTGTCGGCTGCCCACCCTGCAGGCCGCCTACACCAGCATCCTGCGGGAGCTCGGCGAGGACGCCGACCGCCAGGGTCTCCTTCGCACGCCGTTGCGCGCCGCCCAGGCCATGCAGTTCTTCACCAAGGGCTACCACGAAACCGTGGACGGTAAGGCCGAAATTCCATCCATGTGGCAATATTCCCATTGGTTTTGCATTATTTCACATTGACGATCAATAACTTTGCATCGTTGCACACATAAGATCAGTACCATTGTATACTTTCTAACGATATTGCACCATTTCACATTTAAGTTCAAACTATTTCACATGAAAGATTAATATTGCACTAGTTACAATTATATTGCACTATTGTACTTTTTGATCAATAATACGGCGGCCGACTGGTTAGAGCGTCTGCCTCACAGTTCTTCAATCCCGGCCCCGCCTGCGTGGACTTTGCATGTCTCGAAATTGCACGTAGGTGTGAACGTGAGTGCGGATGGTTGTTTGCTCGTATGTGCCCTGCGATTGGCTGGCGACCAGTTCAGGGTGTACCCCGCCTCCTGCCCGACGATGGCTGGGATGGGCTCCAGCGCTCCCGCGACCCGCGTCAGGAGAAGCGGCTCAGAAATATGGATGGATAAATAATACTGCACTACGCTGAAAAAAAAGTGATTCAATTCGAACATCGGTTGCAAATGATTCAACTGAGTGAAACTAACATTCTATTTTTTATTTATTTTTCCAAGAAGAATCATAATCAAATTAATTTCCTTCTTCCAAGGAATTTGAGATCAATAATATTGGACCATGCATTGTCCATTCAAGATAAATACTGTTGCATTATTTATCATTATATTTCACTATTTCCCATTTGAGTTTAATAATGTTGCACTCACCAATTCAATTGTCATTATATTGTACAATTTCTCATTTAAAATAAAGAATGTCACATTATTGCGCGTTGAACATCAATCATGATGACATCCATGATATCACGAGACTGAACAAAAGTTCTTAATCGGTTGCACATAATTAAAATATGGTAAACTGATGTATTTTTCCCCTCAAAAATAAGTTTGTCAGCTTACCGCATTTTAATCAGGAGCAACTACTGCACACGTTCGTTATTAAGTCAATTCAAAAGATTGTTTTTCCACTGTACATCATTTGTATTACCGTATTCCCTCACCCAATCAGAAGACAAGAGCAGCCTCGATACTGGAATCGGTTTGCGAAATTCTTGCCAATTCTCATCCCAAGTTGTGATCGTGGCTAATTGGGGCCCAGGGTACCAAATGCAGCGGAATTACCAAGTAGGGAAAAAAAGAAAAAAGAAAAAATCTCGATGTTCCGCCAGACGTGCTGAACGACGCCATCTTCGACGAGGACCACAACGAGATGGTGATCGTGAAGGGCATCGACATGTTCTCCCTGTGCGAGCATCATCTGGTGCCCTTCTTCGGCAAAGTGAGTTCTCTCAGGACTCGGATGACGACAAGCGCAGTCTTGTGTTTGGTTCTGCTTTGGAAGCCCCTCTTTGTCTTTGTAGGTCCACATCGGGTATATTCCAGACAAGAAAGTGGTGGGGCTGAGCAAGCTGGCGAGGTAATTAAAACACACGCATTGCGCTTGTGTGGTTGCCGCGTTAGTGTCGGCCCAGAGCGTTCTTCTGTTGTTTCATCGCATTGACCTGCGGGGCTTAAGAGTCTAAACTCCCGTGAGAACGCTCCCTGTGGGAACCAGCGCTTGTCATCACAGCTCGATTCGGACGGACAGTGCAGGAAGCTGGGGCGCGGTCGAGGCTCAGGCGTCAAACCGGGTGTCAGTTCTTGAATAAAACAAACAAACAAAAAACAGCAGGCAAAAGAGGAGAGAGAGCGAGAACAAACAGCAGAAAAAAAATGAGGCAATCCCAAAAGATCAAACTCTCGTGGAGTTGCGCGCAGTCAGCTTCACACCTCCGCCTTTCGCTGTCGTTCTTCAGCAAACAGACCGGACGGAGTCACTTCCTGCGTGTGCTAATGAAAGCTACTGTTCGCGATTCCCAAATGAAGCTACAAAACCACGTTGAAACCAGTTCAACCGGTGCTTCTCACCCGCATTTTCCTTTCGTTGCAAAGTCGCGGCCCACGTTCTGAGACGTGAAGAACGATCATTTATTCTTGGTTTAAAAATAGCCCCTGAAAACACATGTACAGTGTAGTTAGTATATTTTCAAATGTGGTTTCCGATGAGTTTGCGGAAATTTGCCAGCCAGAGGCTGATGAGCTGCACTGTATTCGTTTCCAGAGCAAACTAGTGGCTCGAGGCCACTAGTCTTGTCACTTTTCATTTATGTGCCGTGTGAAAACCTGGTACATCTCTGAAAAAATCCAAACATGACTACATTTTTTTTTTTTGTTTGTTTTTTTACTAGCGGTCCGCGACGCACCCAAAATGGGTTCATGACCCACTAGTTGAAAATCACTGAGTTAAACAATATCAAATATGAAATCTTCCATTACAAGGGCAACAACAGTAAGAAAACCAGGTAAGAAAAAAAAACTGGCAGAAAAAAAAGGCAAGTGACGCAAGAGTTTAAGACAATAATATAGAATATAAAACAACCTCTACAAGTATGGTCGTTGGAGTGAGATGAATGAGTTTGATTTGGATCAGTAAAAAGTTATTTTCTTTGCAGGATTGTGGAGATCTTCAGTCGGAGGCTTCAAGGTGAGACACAACACCAGACCAAAAAAAAAGGATCATAAAATAGGACCCATTTGAGGTGCAAAAAAATTAGCGACAAATATTTTGATATTGGATTCATCATTTAGAACTGATCTCAGTTTTTCTCGATCACATCAGGTTTTGGAACAATGTGGAACAAAGGAAATACATACCTATGTAAATAAAAGACTACGATGGAATAGTTACAAGCTTTGAAAAATTAAAAAAAACAGCATAAAATGAATTAGAATTGACAACGGTATGCCCATGGATACAAGGTGAAGAGAAAAGCCAGCACAGATCCTCTTCATTCCTATTATGCTAGCTTTCTGTTTGCAGATATTGCTAGTACTGACCTATTGGGAGCTGCACACACCTGTCACCACACCCGTCTCAATTGTGACTGCACAAACAAGTCGTCACGCAGCTGCAGATGAGTCCAATCGTAACCAGCTGTCAAGTCTTACTACATCTAATCAGTGGAATTTTGCTTATCTGGAGGGTAAACTATGGAGAAAAAAAACTTGACGTGCTAGAAAAAAACGACTGCAATTTTGGAATCGGCATAAAAATCAAACAACATTTTTTTTCCCCCAAATTGTTCCCCAGTCCTTTGTGTTTAATCAAACATGCAAACATCTGCTTTTACTTTGGAAAACAATGATCAACATTTTTGTTGGTTTTCTGACGGTACAGACCAAACCAGTGACTCAATCAAATTACATTTTTTTGTGCGTTTTCTTCAATTTAAAATGTCCTGTTCTTGAATAAAGGGATCGATTTTTAAAAATTATCTGATTCAATTAATTCAAAAATAATAATCAACAGATTGAATATTAAGCTGCAGCCATAGATTCTACTTCAATACAAATGTTCCTAAAATCCAAAATGTGTTAAAAAACGTAAATTAAGCACGGTTACTGTGATATTAGCATATTGATCCTGTGCTACTTAGTCAACGTTCCGCTGACATTTTTCCCCCCAGTTCAAGAGCGTCTCACCAGGCAGATAGCCACCGGGTTATCCGAGGCCCTGCAGCCCAAAGGAGTTGCCGTGGTGATTGAGGCAGCGTAAGCACACGCGCGCGCACACGCACACACACACACACACACACCCCATGCTTGAACAGCCATCTCTTTTCTACGCAGACACATGTGCATGGTGATGCGCGGCGTGCAGAAGATGAACAGCCGCACGGTGACCAGCTCCATGTTGGGGGTCTACCTAGAAGACCCCAAGACCCGGGAGGAGTTCCTGACCCTCACCCAGCACTGAGAAGACCTCAAGGCGGAGCCGTAAACACACAAACCAAAGAAAGTCACAAACCTAAGCTTGAAACTTTTCAGCGCCACAGATTTGTAACGTCACTGTTATCACCGGTGACCCCCTACAGCAATATACAAATATGTGAAATTATAATAAATGTATTCATTATAGTATGTGAAATTATTTTGACTTTTACTACCCTGACGGGAATTTTATTGGTGCTTGTGCAAAATGGTGCTGTTTAAACTTTAAACCTTTCTTACTTCCTTATTATTACTACTACGAGCAGTAGTCGTATTTTCTTTAGTACTACAGGACAATCGTAAGATACAAACTGCTATTTGTCTGTGATTAGTAAGAAAGGGGGAGGAGGCTTCACCGATCCGACAAGTTTAGCTTTTTTTGTCATCCGTTTCATGTATTTTAATTGTTAATTAACCAAATAAAATGCATACAAATATCGCCAAAAAGCTCAGGTCTCCTTTGTGGAACTTAACTATCCAGTGCAAGTAAGTAAGGTCTTCCACTTATAAATATAAATATGGGTGTTTATTTGATTTCGGGCACTTTTGATTTTCATTACTGTCATCACCACCACCAGACGGGAGATGGGAGAAAGTTCTAGAAAGTCAACCCTCACTGCAGCCCTCCA
The DNA here is from genome assembly GCF_024500385.1 of Phyllopteryx taeniolatus. Taxonomy (NCBI): domain Eukaryota; kingdom Metazoa; phylum Chordata; class Actinopteri; order Syngnathiformes; family Syngnathidae; genus Phyllopteryx; species Phyllopteryx taeniolatus. The sequence goes on along the minus strand of NC_084520.1, from coordinate 16,233,519 downwards.
CCACTCGGGGCTTTATGGCACAGAGGCCCGACGGAAGCCTCTCCTGAGTGCAAGACGCATGGAGATTGCTAAAAAAACAACTCCAATATGGTGACAAATAAGATTCTCTGGTCTGATGAGCCCAAGATAGAAATTATTGGCCTTAATTCTAAGCGGTATGTGTGGAGAAAACCAGGCGCTGCTCGTCACCTGTCCAATACAGTCCCAACGGTGAAGCATGGCGGTGGCAGCATCATGCTGTGGGGGGTTTTCAGCTGCAGGGACAGGGAGACTGGTTGCAATTGAAGGAAAGATGTATACGGAAAGGTACAGGGATGTCCTGGACCAAAACCTTCTCCAGAGTGCTCAGGACCTCAGACTGGGCCGAAGGTTCACCCTTCGACAAGACAATGACCCGAAGCACACAGCTAAAAATACCGAAGAAGTGGCTTCAGAACAACTCTGTGACTGTTTTTGAATGGCCCAGCCAGAGCCCTGACTTAAACCCAATTGAGCATCTCTGGAGAGACCTGCAAATGGCTGCCCACCAACGTTCACCATCCAACCTGACAGAACTGGAGAGGATGTGCAAGGAGGAATGGCGGAGGATCCCCAAATCCAGGTGTGAAAAACAAAAAGGCTGTATTAGCTCAAAAGGGTGCTTCCCCTAAATACTCAGCAAAGGCTCTGAATACTTATGGCTGTGTGACATTTCAGTTTTTCTTTTTCAATAAAGCTGCAAAAATGTCAACATTTAAATTTTTCTGTGCTGTGTGTACATTGAGGAAAAAAATGAAAAAGGATTTTAGCAAATGGCTGCAATATAACAGAGTGAAACATTTAAGGGGTCTGAATACCTTCCGTACCCACTGTGTGTGTGTGTATATTTATATATATATACACACACATATATACACACACACACACACACACACACATAGATATATATATATATATATATATATATATGCACATAGATATATATATATATACACACACACACACACACACACACATTTAGATTCAATCACTTATTGGTGTGTTTCGAATAAGTGAAAAACCTTCCATTTTCAATTTAATGGCATTTTGAATTAGGTTAGGGATTTAAAAAAAAATACATTTGACATTTTTAATAGCATTTTCTATTTCTTTAATGGCCCATTTGTTAATTGAATGGCGTGTTTTTGAGATAAGTGAAATAGGTCTTCCATTTATTTTATTTTTTTTAGACTGAAGATTTTACTCCAAAAATATGAATCACATCATGTACACATAAAAAACATACTAAGGGAAAAAAAAATCTAAATACAATAACTACAACTTGCAATCAGGGTGTATTACGCTCTAAGATAGAGTAAAGAGTTCAAGTGTGGCATGAGAGGACATTGTGGGGAAACCGGTGACAAACGTATGACGTACGGCACGGTCACACTGACGTCTGCTTGTAGTTGGTGGTGTCGAGGACCTTCTTCCCGCACATGGCGCAGATTCCTGAGGAGATCAAGGGACGGCGCATGTGAGAGAAATCACAGAGGAGGCGGTGTTGCTGTTTTTCAACATCTTTTAGGGTAAGAGTCTCGGGACAATGCGGGATTTGTTAGGAGTCGTAATTTACACTGCGCACACACAAACTTGTGGGCGCGACCGGCGCACCAGTTGACACCACATGCCCTCCAATTTGGATTTAGGCCATGCGAAGTACGACGCACAACGAGCCCATCGGCAGCGATTAGTAGAAAAAAAAGGCTACAGCGTTACAAAATGTCTGGATTCTGAATGAATACTATACTAATGTTTTGTTTTGGTTGAGCAATTTGGAAAGAAAAAAGATGGTAAAAGTCCTAATAATAACAAAATGCATGACTAATTGGGGGGAAAACACTTATCAGTGCGGTCTGCAAGCTTCGGATTCTCTGCTCGCACTGTTGGGTCAAAAATATGCGACGGTGCGGAAACATCCGTTATGTTGAATCATTTGCACGGAAAACAAAGTAAAGTTTGGAATAATATGAAAACATACGACCAAACGGGAGGAAAACAAATCAGCATGGTCTCACGGCTGTGAGGCAATTCCGCTTTGGACGCTCTATTCATGCCATTGCATGGAAAATACATGCGTAAACCTCAGTTATGTTGACTTGTTTGAAGGGAAAAAGACTACAAATTCTAATTATCAAAAAATACCACACACAAACAAAAACATTCATAAAAATAATTGACCTTGGCCTCCAATACTTTTGAAGGGCACTGTACATTTGATTACCCGTCAGAAATGGTTTTCATTTATTCTTTTTTTTTTTTTTTTTTTTTTTTTTAAAAAGGGAAAGTCTTCAAAGGTTAGCGCACTCCATTTTTCCTCAGCTGCTTTGGGCCATGGTTTAAAAATCCGTTTGACACAATCAATCAAATCACTCCTTATGCTCAGGGACAAACGGGACTCTGTGATTCCCAATGATTTCTTGACCTTTTCACATTTTTTGACTGGCACTTATTCATTGGCATTTTTAATTGAACAACCTTTTATTTTATGACGCTGCGGCAAGTTGAAAAGTCCAGCCATCCATCCATCCATCCATTTTCTTCGGCTTATCCAAGGTCGGGTCGGTGGGTCACTAGCTTTAGTAGGGACGCCCAGACTTTCCTGTTCTCAGCAACTTCATCCAGCTCTCCCAAGGGGATCCCGAGGCGTTCCCAGGCCAGCCGGGAGACGTACTCACTCCAGCGTGTCCTGGGTCGTCCCCGGGGTCTCCTCCCGGTTGGACGTGCCCGGAACACCTCACCAGGGAGGCGTCCAGCACTCATCCTAATTAGATGCCCCACCTGCCTCATCTGGCTCCTCTCAATGTGGAGGAGCAGCGGCTCTACTCTGAGCCCCTCCCGGATGACTGAGCTTCTCACCCTCTCTCTTTTTTCAACATACTAAATTGGACAATCGGCTACGAACAATCGATTAAAGGTGATTATTAAGCCCATTCCTACTGCTGACACTGCAATTTTTTTTTAACAAGGGGGGGGGGAAAAAAGGGATACTGCGGTTTTAAAATCTCTTTTTCAATGTGGATTAAATATGTGGTTGAGAGCGTGCGTAATGCATTGGGACCAAAAACTATTCTGCCACAGGCAAAAACGATGAACGAGCTCCATGAAAAAGCTCTTCAGAGCTTGGGCGCGATGGACCAACCTTTCTTGTAAGCGCAGCCTTGGCAGTAGTGCGATCCCGACTGATGGACGGAGCTCTTGCAGATGCGACATGTGGCGAAGCCGGTCTTGCTGTACGGGTCGAACCTGAAAGGGGGTTTGTGGGGACGAATCACAATGAGTTGGAAAAATGCCTTCTTATCGGTTATTGAATGCTGATAATAAAGCATTGTTTTCTGCAGACATCTGTAAATCTGTAGCTGACACGCTAGGGTTCTTGTTCGTCTCATTGAGCATTCTGCATCTTGAAGTACGGGAAAGTAGCAACAGTGCTGAACTTTCTCGTTGATCGCCTGCGTGGGATACGTTTCAGAACCCCCGCCATAGCTGAGAGACCATTGGCGTGGGCTGCAATCAGATTCTGACGGTATGATAAATTGAGCAAAAACAGTGGTTTTGTGGTATCACAGTATTGCAAATACAGCTCTGAAATGTATTATTTTTAACTGTTTGGATAAATGACTTCCCCCCCCCCCCAGTGAACACAATCCATTTGACTTTTAAACAACAATACATAGAATAAGTGTTACGTCAGTGAACGTAAAAATAAAAACAATTGAATTGTAAATAAAATCTAAATTTAGTGTAACAGTAAAATTACTTATTTCTGAGGAAAATAGTAGTTCGCAGCTCTTCTCAGTTTTGTAAATTAACATCAGACAAGAAACTAGCTGATATTAGCGACGATAGTTAGCTATGTTATCGGCCTGTCGTTTTTATTTCACCAATTGTAGGCACGCCAACTCTCGCGGCTGGTTGCAAACGGTCAGTTCAAGACAGCGTTACATTAATATATCAACATGACATGAAATACGTCGAAGAGTGATGAGTGGCGCTCCCGTAAATGTGATGGACATGGAGAAAAGCTGTCGGGCTCACTGTCTGCTCACGCCAACGACAAAAGGGGAGGGGTCTCGTCACTTTGCCTGCACTAATGACTCAAAAAAAGAAAACGGCTCATTACCGCTGATGACAGTTTGAACCTGTGACTTTTTAAAACTTAAGTATACTGTGAAAGCAATGCCAAGAGTTTTAGCCCTCCCACACTCAATGAAACCACTACCGCCACCTGGTGGGTGGCGTGAGACTTTGGCAAGTCTTCCTTTGGGTATCTGGTGTAAACATTAAATTGTGCACAAATGACATTACAAGTCCCTCGGCTACTAGAAATACAACGCTGTTGACGCGATACTCACCTGGCTTTCTTCGAAGTCAGGAGCTTGTTTTCATTACGCTTGCGGCCGCCGCTCTCTGGAACGACGAAGGAAAATATATCATGCCACGTTACAGGTGACTCCCCACTCACAGCGAGAAGCCACTAACCAAAAAAGATTTGTAATTTCCAAAGTACAGACAAAAAAATAAATAAAACATGCGGATGACCTCAACCTGGATGACTTCTACACTGTCCACAGGCGTGATACCTGCATGTGTAACCTCCATCTTACCTATCGTATTTCGAGCTCCGTCCTTCCAAGTGTCCGGGGTGATGACTCTCCCCAGCTTCTTCTCACCTAAAACAAAAACAGACGAAGTCACACGCACCAGCTAAATTAGTGACAATACAACAAGAAATAGGGACTGTTTGACACGATAGCTGTGTGAGCTTCAAATGACCGTACGTCATTCAGGAACACAAACTTTCAGCTCAAATTTGACGAAAGACAACCGTTAGCTGAACTTACACTTTTCACAGACCATATTTCCTTTTTATTTGTGGCGGTGCTTCCTTTAAAGTTATGGAAATAATCCGTTATTTCACTGAAGGCCTACTCTTTTACGACGCTAAATTATTAGTGCTATTCTTGTAAACATCCGGTTTTTGATGACGCCGACGCATCGGATTGGTCAAATGCCGCAAAATTCCGAAATATTATTGGCTAACAGCTTTGTGGTTAGTAACGATGAAAGCAGCTGATTCCAGTTTAAAATCGACTTGTTTTCCGAAGCATTTTTTATTTAATTCAATAATTATTTTCAGAAAAATATAAACAAAACATAGCGTGCTAAAACACAGGAACACAAAAACGCGAGAGCGCTATGGTCGTAACTTCCCGTTCATAATGACGTCAACTCATCCAATTTGTCAATGTTGCGAGATTCCGAAATGTGATTGGTTAACGGCTGTGTCGTTCAACATTAAACGAAAGCAGCTGATTGTGATTTAAATCGCCTTCTATTTATACATTTTTGTAATTCATTCAATAATCATACCCCCCAAAATAATCAAATATTTAAAAAAATAGCAAATCAATAAGAAAAAAAAGGTCGAACACGGTGAACCCTAACTTCCGATTCATGAAAACGTCTACTCATCAGATTGGCCAAATGTGACGAGTTTCTAAACTGTGATTGGTGGAAGTATGCGCAACTCCATATTTACGGAAGTGAGGCGCAACCACCCATGGACGTTCTGACTCTGTTCGGTCGCGCTTTATTCGCAATTTAAAGCTCTTAGCCGCACATTGTGGTCGTCGACTACCATGTGGGACCACGAGATCCGAGCCATGGTGAGCACCCACGCCACCATCGCCCTCTCGGTGCTCGTGGCCACCGTCGTGCCCGCGGCTCTCGTCCCGGGCTTCTCTGTCTACGGCACCCACCTGCTGTGGATATACTCGGTGTCCGGCGCCGTGGCCGCGGTCAGCGTCGCCTTCTTCTGGCTGCTCGGCATCTCGCCGCCGACCAGGAAGCACACGCTGGGATACAAGGTCGGACAACACACGGTCAAGAAGACTATATTAAAGCAGACATAGTTTTCCTTTTTTGGCTCCAAATTCCCCAATGATCAAGAATGAAATTGTAAGATTGGCCGGTATTAGGGGGGCGGGTCTGTCATGCATCGTGCGAGCTCTAATCCCACCCCAAATACTGCTGAGACAATGGCGAGCCCTTTTTTTTTTTTTACTAGCGTGACGTCGCGCGGGTTGTGTCGACTCGTGGAAACCGAGACTAGATTGTGGAAAACAAGCGAGAGAGTCCGAGATAATACACGTATTTACTTTTGTGACGCGTGGACAAAATCTCCAAAAACAAACCCCAAGCTCCCAACAACAACATAACGCAATCAAGCAAGTGTGCTTTCAAGAAGTCAATGTCATTATCTCACTTAACGCAAGACTGCAACAGATCAATAACATTTCCATTCATTCCTTTGATGGGTGGGCAAGGACTCCAAACACATAACTATTTGGATACAAACACGTTCAAAAAGTATTATTTCAAGTGAATGAATGATTTTGACGTCTTTGTGAAGCTGTCCAGGTTGATTCGTTCCTGCTTGTACTTCTTCCTGTCCTGCTTGTTCTTCCACACTGTGATAGTTCTCTATGGAGCTCCGCTGATCGAGTAAGTGGCAAAAGAAATAATGACACGTACAAAACTAAAATAGCCTAAAACTACCCGTGGATTGTGATTTTTTTTTTTTTTTTTTTTTTTTTGTGTGTGTCTGCCTTGCAGCTCTGCTCTGGAAACCTTCTCTCTGGCCGTGCTGCTGTCCTCGCTCACCACGCTCCGGTGTCTCTGCATGCTCGGCCCCAACCTCCAGGCTTGGATCCGGGTCTTCAGTCGTCACGGGTCAGTATAAAAAAAAATAAATCAAAGAATTCAACCCCAATGTCAACGGACCACTGCGTTTAAAAGAGACAAGAAATATAACAGGCCTGCCTTGCCTGCCTTTGATTCACAGAGCAATGTCCGTGTGGGACACTTGCCTCCAGATCACGGTGGCCTTGACGGTGCTGGGCGCATGGGTGGGAGCCTTCGCGATACCTCTGGACTGGGGCAAGCCGTGGCAGGTCAGCACATGCCTGTCGAACCCTCGTGGAGTCACACCTCAAATTAATGGTCTCGGCGAGGGCTTTCTAGGTCACGTTACCCTGTCCGTAAAAGCTCGTGGGGCGGTGTAATGGTGGTAAAACATGTTTTCTTTCTCACCACAAATCAGCACCAGAACACCACAGCCACCCTACACTTTTGCTGGCAACTGCCCACCCCGCTCGCCAGTCACTCATCCCCCCCCCCCTTTTTTTTTTTTACTTTTTCCATATACCATAATATGACATAAAAACTGTCCTCCCTTCGTTGCTACCTTACCCCCCCCCCAGGTTTGGCCTATATCCTGCAGCCTGGGCGCCATGTTGGGCTACCTCTCAGGGCTGGTTGCAGCACCGGCGTGGATTCGCTACCATCGCAAGCAGCTCACCTACAAGTGTAAATGACGGACCAGCCTAATTTTCCACGCGCCGCTGCTGTATTCCTTTCACTGTTCCCCGCTATTTATCCGGATTCCAGACACAAGGATGTCACCAGTTGTCATGTGAGCCACCTTATTTTGTACTGTCACTTTCACATGAATAAAAAGCCTCGCGTTAGTTGTCGTACACTCTCATTCGCTGCCTCCCGTGTCAGTCAACAGGTCAGGCCACGCCTTTTAAAGCCACACATACACTCAGTCACAAATACTGCTGTACCATCGAACGTGAGGATGGCGATTCCAAGTGCACATAAATACCTGCACCTCACATTTATGTTTTGTATGGGTATTGTGAATAAAGTTTTTGAATATATATAACCAATGAAATAAATATTCCGCAGTAAATGGGTTACAGTAATTTTAAGTCACTGTAACATGAATATTACCATTGCCCTTGAATATGGGAAACAAAACTACAGCACTTATATTACTTTAATTGAATCATTTAAGTTAAATACAAATAGCACCTTAACATGTTTTAAAAACAAACTGTTCTGAAAGATTAAATGCAAACGTACTCGGGCAGTAAATCTTTCATGTACCACTAGAGGGAGCCCGCATACCACTAGATACTTTATTCATTCCATGAGGGAAATTAGATTGTCAGAGCAGCAATTTTCACACATACACTCGTGACTCGTAATATAGAAACAATCAATAAAGTAAAAACTAATACAGAGAGCAACATTGAGGAAGAATTAAAATACATTTAACTCCAAGAAAAAAATAAAAAGAAACAAGAAGTCACATGTTGATATATGGTTAAGTAACATATGTACCGTGTGAGCAAAGAACGCAAAAGAATCAGCGTTCTGATTGTTATGCTCAAGAGACAAACTCAGGAAGCACAATCATTGTGGCGCACACACACATTACATACAGTATGATATATATTACCTGAAGGTGCCGTGATGAATGCTGGCCTTTTTTTAAAAGCACCAATAATCTCCCACCACCCCACCCCTTCCTCCTTCCTCACATCCTTAGGCCACCTTTTTGGCTTTTCAAACTCTAACCCACATTTAAAACCCTACTTTGAAGCACTAACCTGAAATTCTCACCCTGACTTGAACCCTGACTTCTTTCCCATTCTTGGTCGATGTACACCATCAGCTGTTCAACAGTCCGGGGTCTCCGTTGTCGTATTTTACGCTTCATAATGCGCGACACATTTTTTAATGGGAGACAGGTCTGGACTGCAGGCAGGCCAATCTAGTACCCGCACTCTTTTACTACAAAGCCACACTGTTGTAACACATGCATAATGTGGTTTGGCATTGCCTTGCTCAAATAAGCAGGGGCGTCCATGAAAAAGAAGTCACTTGGATGGCAGCATATGTTTCTCCAAAACCTGTATGTACCTTTCAGCATTAATGGTGCCTTCACAGATGTGTAAGTTACCCATGCCATTGGCACTAACACAGCCCCATACCATCACAGATGCTGGCTTTTGAACTTTGTGTCCATAACAGGCCGGATGGTTCTTTTCTTCTTTGGCCCGGAGGACACGACGTTCAAAATTTCCAAAAACAATTTGAAATGTGGACTCGTCGGACCACAGAACGCTTTTCCCCTTTGCGTCAGTCCATCTTAGATGAGCTCGGGCCCAGAGAAGCCGGCGGCGTTTCTGGGTGTTGTTGACAAATGGCTTTTGCTTTGCATAGTAGAGTGTCAAGTTGCACTTACGGATGTAGCACCGAACTGTATTTACTGACATTGGCTTTCTGAAGTGTTCCTGAACCCATGTGGTGATATCCTTTATACATTGATGTCAGCTTTTGATGCAGTGTCGCCTGAGGGATCGAAGGTCACGGGCGTTCAATGTCGGTTTTCGGCCTTGCCGCTTACATGCGGTGATTTCTCCAGGTTCTCTGAACCTTTCGGTGATATTATGGACTGTAGATGATGAAATCCCTAAATTCCTTGCAATTGTACGTTGAGGAACATTGTCCTGAAACTGTTCGACTAATTTCTCACGCACTTGTTCACCAAGAGGTAAACCTTGCCCCATCTTTGCTTGTGAATGACAAAGCTCCTTTTCTACCCAATCATGGCACCCACCTGTTCCCAATTCGCCTGTTCATCTGTGGGATGTTCCAAACAGGTGTTTGATGAGCCTTGTCTTTTTTGCTACCTGTCCCAGCTTTTTTGGAACGTGTTGCAGCCATAAAATTCTAAGTTCATGATTATTTGCTCAAAACAATAAACTTGATCAGTTTGAACATTAAATATCTTGTCTTTGTAGTGTATTCAATTAAATATAGGTTGAGAATGATCTGTAAATCATTGCATTCTGTTTTTATTTATGTTTCACCCAACGTCCCAATTTCATTGGAATTGTATGTAAGCGACACATTTTTTCCTTCCACTTGGAATCCTGTCCCTTTTGCCCCACATTTGAATTATACCAATACCAATTAGTCCATCGTTGCCACGCCTCAATGTGTCCACCAAATCCAATCTGACCTCACGCTGTTAGCTCCCTTTAAGTGGATTTTTACGAGAGAGAGTACACGGGTGGACATCACATCTTAAAGTTAAAATTATGGCTGGTGGATTTGTGGACAGGCGTCTCAGGTGGGAGAACGTTATTTATTCATTATGTTCCGGAGGCGAGCAGAGGTGATTTGTCTCTCCTTAGCTTCGCTGTTTCCAGCATCACGTTTGGCTGGAGCCCAAGCCCTAGCCCTACAAGCCAGTTTCATGAAATTTGGTAGACACGTCTATCATGAGTAGATCCACAAAAAAGTAATTGGAAGCCATGACCGAAAAGACATAGGAAGTCTGCCATCTTGGTATGAATTTTGGACAGGGTCCTGCAAAAACAAACTTTGTCCAATTGCCGCCGAAGAAAGACATTCAGCCCCTGGAACCAGTTTCACATAGAGCAGCAACATGGAATTTGATAGTCTCGTCTATTGTGAGTCAACCTACAAAAAAAAGTCTTAAGCCATGCCTGAAATGACTCAGGAAGTCTGCCATTCTAGTTTTCTTCATTGCGTGCCAGTGGAAAGTTACGATTTAGTTCTTTAGAGTGGCCCAGGTGTTTGGTAGACAGGTCTATCACGAGCAGACCCACAAATAAGTCTCAAGCAGCCATGCCTGAAAAGAAACATCAAGTCTGCCATTTTGTTTTACAGCGGCCATTTTAGGGTCATTTTGGCTATTTCCAGGGCTCCTTTCAAGACTAACTCAACCACAAAATTCTTTGAGTTGAACCGTCAAGAGGTACACTTTCCAGAAGGCTCCATCCTCGAGATCCTCCATCTTCCTCATTCACGCTCTTGCGTCACCACAGCCCACTTGAGCAGCCCTTGTTTTGCGGTAACAATGGCTCCCTTTGTTGCCGCCAGACAGGAGAGCTGCGCGACAACATGTTTTCTGTGCGGTAACACGACACTCCAACTGTTAATGAAGCCTGGGGAGCGCACACAGGAAGCAAACAAGAGAAGGAGGGCGAGGCGAGACAGCGGGGTGTGAGGAGCACGGAGGGAGTGTGAGATGACAGCTTTATAAAATGGAGGATGGGTGAGACTGATCAGAAGACGACCAATGGGAAGCGCAACCTCGCTCAGTGTCTTCTCGGTCACTTCCTGTCTTGTTTTCACTTCTTGTCTGTACAAACAGGCAGGATTTTCATTTGAAGTGGAGGCCTTTATTTAGAACTGCGCCACCTTGATTTATGGGTTCCCCAACATACGAGTTTTTCCAATTGCAATTCGTCGCTCTATCAATTGTTTGCTTTGTGTCGTGAGCAAAAACTTGGACTTAATGTACATGTACGCTTCACACACACACACACACAATACTGCTCAAATGAAGTGGAAAAAAATGTGAAAAAACAAACAGTGGACTCTTTTCACCAGAAAAAGAAATTGCGTATCTAGCTTTTTTCATTCTTTAGTAACCAGCAGGGAATGCTTTGAATTGACCAAAAACACAGGTGTCTGACCGAGAAGTAGGGGAAAAAACTAAGCTTTTTGGTGGAATAAACATGTCAAACATAACACTAAATTTGACACTGGTAGTTCTTACTTTTGTGACACCTCAAACTACACCCACTCACCCTATGGCTCAAGCTGAACGTCAGTCGTTTTTTTTTTGTTTTTGTTTTTGTTTTTTAAACACGGCATCACCATTCTGTTTACAGGCAGTTTAGTTTTACTTCTGCGAGGAATGCGGAGACATGAAAAACGCATTGATTAAATTTGACCTTTCTCCTTACATCTTACCTTGCCTACGTGTTGTCTATATTAACTCAATTTATAATGCCGTGCATCTTCACTCACCTTGCGCTTTGTGCAACAAATAACACATTGAAAGCATAATCGATAAGTTGCAGCATGTACCACTTTCAGCTAGCCGTCATTGAATCAAACCTATTCACCAGTGGTGTGAATTGCAATAAAGTAAATAAACAAGAAGCGACATTTCCCACGCACAGAGCTGAGCAGCCATTGTTTACCGAGGACCGAGTCGCTAAATTAATTCAACAGAGACCACCTGTTGTTCTTTAGCTGCGTTACAAGCTCGGCAGAAGATCAATACAAACATCACGGGCGACTGCTCACTTTAAACCGATGACAGAGAGCGAGAGAGAAGAAAAGCGAAAGTCCCACTTAGGAAGAATTTTAAAATAAACAAAAAAAAAAGGAAGAATCCGGCACCAGTGGGGCCGATTGACACGCAATCATCATTGCACCGGACTTTTGCTATATTAGTCATCCAAACTGATCTAAGTGCAAGAGGACTCTGCATCTTTTTGCACAATTGTCAAAAAAAAAATGTTGTACTGGCATTACCGGATAACTAGCAACCCTTTATTGCTCAGTGACTGTTTTTCTCAATGTCTTTATGTCTCAAAAGTGTTCTCTGTCAATTGACTGTCTGTTGTCGTACTAGAGCGGCTCCAACTACCGGAGACAAATTCCGTGTGTGTTTTTTGGACATACTTGGCAAAATAAAGATGATTCTGATTCTGACCTGGGACGGGTGGTCATCATGGCAGAAAGCGAAAAACTCAATTACGAAGCTACTGTATGTGGTGAAACGCACAGGTCCTTTTGGTTTGAAGGTGCCGTTATCGGGAATTTCGAGTCATTTTCAGGTCATAACTGAACTGACTCTACATTGGGAATTTACTCAATTGCCACCAAATTTGAACCCAGTATAGATCTTTTCATAATGTTTTTTTAAACAATAGACGCTCGGGTACTTTTGGGTGGCAGCAAAGTGACTGACTACCTTTGACTTGAACTGAAACAATTGCAAAACCTTGTGTTTGGGGTTGTGCCGCCAGATATAAAAATCAGCAAAAGGGCTAGGTAAATCAATATTTCAGCAGAACCTGTTAAGTGAGGAGGATAAATCGAGTACATGTAAATAGTTGTGAAGAGAAGATCGCAAGACTGTCAAGCAGTGTAGTAGTCACCAATTTTAAAAGGGACATACTGGGGGGTGGGGGATCTCCATCATCAGATTTGTGGAGAACATTTTCTCACAGGTAGTATGTATAAAATGTTTGGCTGGCTTGTCTTTTCGTGATTTAGCAAAACATAATGACTAGCCTGCCAGCTAACACCAGATCTACAACAATATCTATTGCAGGGTCAAAAGAGTACATCTGTTTTATTAATCCAAGCAACAGAAAAGTCAATTAATTAACCAATCCCCCAGTGGTCACTGATCATGTTAACCACATCTGAAATTTCACGTTTTTTTTTTTTTTTTTTTTTAAATTATTCAACTTACCTCAAGAACCCACGCCGTAAAATGGAAAAACTAGACAGCCACTTTAGTTAAAGTTGTCAATCTTTGGCCAATTCCAAAAGTTGTACTTTAAGACTCCTGCGAGGGAATTTAGCCAAATGAGCCCAAATAGGAATCAGGGCTATGAGACAGATGTAAGGAATGACAACAAGGATTTATTTGTTTTTCCTTACAATTTATTGAATTAAATATTTTTTTTTTTATAAAAAAAAAAAAGACATTTTTTTTTGTACGAAATAAATTGTTAATTTTTGAGATTTCCAAAAGGTATCGCAGAGGGGAAAATGGAGGCTCATCGTTGCGTTGACATACTGACATGTCAACAGCCGTTTCCGCCAAGCGGTACGGTTCGTCACGATTTGGTACGGTTTCATTTTTGGCAGTCTTCCAGTGTCAATAACACGGCCCCCGTTGTCGTTTTCTGCGAGTTCATCGCAATAATATTCTAAACCGTACTGAAGCGGGCCGCTTGGCGGAAAACGTGGCAAAAAAAGTGTCGAGTGAGAATCTGGTTCGCGAGCGTCTGTCACTTGTTTTTGGGCTGGGCGGCGATGTAGAGCGCCACCAAGCAGTAGAGAGCGCCCCCTACAGTCAGGGCCATGGTGGTGCGGTACAGCAGCCGGTCGGGGACGCCGCGCTTCAGGTGAACAGGGATGCCGTCAGATGTCTAAAATATACGATTAAAAACAAACAAAAAAAAGTTTCTTGGCTTGAATAAAAGAAATGTGTTGCAATTAGAGTGAAACATCAATAGTCAAATTACTCTTGTTATTGATCTCTCCGTTCCCCGCGGTGGTGCGCTTGTGATTGATTCACGAGGGCCAAATCGAAGGGAAAACTGTACCGAAATGTGTTGCTTTTCGAAAACACAATTACCTGGAATATCCTCTGGAAGTCAGGCACCTTGTTGGTCCCCATGTACTCCACCACGGGTCCCGCTTCTGACACCACTTTGGTGGGCGTGGCAAAGATCATGGAGGACGATTCGGCCGGCACGATTGGCCTCAAACCCTGCACAATGAACGCAGCGCCAGTAAGCCACAATGTTTATCGTACATGTGATAAGAAAGGTTCTCGCTGTGTGTGCCATGCACATTTCAGCCATTTAGCTGTAACAGATTCAAGCATGGGTTTTATCTGCTGAGCGGGTTGCAGGTGTGACCCATTGACCCATGCTTAATCTAGCTGTTACACAATTAGTGTTATTTGTTTACATCCACATATGTTTTCATGAGTTAGTGCTTAGAGGAACAAAATCCTATTGGTTCAGAATATGGCCCATTTTTTTAAGAGCCCAGGGGCAGTATCTCCAGAATAAAAGGTGTGATATTACAAAACTAAAGTTGCATTTTTCACTTCACTTCAACTTTGACTTTAATATCATCATATCACAATTTTATCTTGGAAAGATACAACTTTATATTTCTAAGATTACGAATATTTACCATGACAAAATACATCTAAATTGTAAATATTACAACTGTTTTGGCTTGGAAAAAAACAACAACACAATTCTCGTATTTTCTTGAGAATAGGCCGCTTTTTCATTCCTACTGCATTTAGGGGTCGACATGGCAGTTCTGTTACTTGACGTTAGGATTTTTTTTTTGGGGGGGGGGGGGTCCTTGGAAAGATTTCTCCCTTGTAAAGGGTGAGCAGAACCAAAAGTTTGATAACCCTTGCCCCTTAAGACAATACTAATTGGGCACCGACTTGCACCCTGGCAAATTGGTGTATTAGAATCATACCAGTAGAACTTGCATTTCTTCACCTTTCAGACAGACATAGCTGGCACAGTGCATGTTCACACAGCCGTAGCGGGTTTGCGCATTCAGATAATTAAATGCTGGGTGACATCACCTGTTACCTTCCACATAGGACAGACGGCTGTTAAAAAAATTAAAAAGTCTTTGAGCCAAAAAGGAGCCAAAAATGACTTCTTTTATGCCGTTGACACTGAAATCTAAATCAATCTCCTCAGCCTGGGGAGGTGACCGAATTATGAGTGTATGTAAGCAGATGGTGTTCAAGCAGGGGAATTCAATGTGGCACACAGACATGTAAGTGTGATGAAAGAGTATTTAAATTTGACATTTTGGGAGGGAGGGAGGGGTTACTTAACTAAACTTCAGAAGCACATATTTTATTTATTTTATATTTATAGCAGTAAACTAGGGGGGGGGAAAAACATCAGCATCCATTTTGTTACAATACAAATAAGGCCACGCGGTACAAGAGGGCTTCTACAAGTACAAGATAAAACAGGCGAAGAGGCTTTATTAAAAGGTCAAATATGACAAGGACACATCTGGTAGGTATTGAATTTGAAATCACACAAAGGCCATGTGATGAGAGATAACATTTACAAACAAAAGGTAGAAGGAAAAGGTTAAACGGGGGTCTCTCGTCAGGATAGAATGATGAATTGTCTTAAAGTGTATTTATCCTGCAATAAACCCAGCAGGCTATTTTACAAGACAAATGTGGGGGGTGGAGGTGCCCCAATAGGTAAAAAATACGAAGTTAATCATGCTATTTCAGCCTAAAACACAAAGGTGGGTCGCGAACAGCATATTTGTGAATACAGTTATAAGCTTGTATACAGCGTGGTTTGTCGAAGAAGTTGCATGATTTTACGCAGGCGAGGACGCAAACGAGGCAGGCGGTATGAAGGTCACCGACAAAATTGACCGTCCGTCTTCTCACACGCCGACTTCAGAGCTCACCTGGGGGGCGTAGGCCGTCGACGGAGAAGACCCCGCTAGCTTCTGCGTGATACCACTGAATTTGTAATACATTTTTTGTTCGTGGGAAAACGACGAGCAGACACGCTTGTCACAACAAAAAAAAAAACCCGGCGAAGAGGTCTTCCTCCTTCCAGCGTCCAGGGAAAATGACGTCATGGTCAGGTGACTCCAGTCTGCCGTTGTCATTGGAGAGCCGAGACGCCACCAAAAAAACCCTAAAAGATTTTTATTTATTTTATTTATTTTACAATAAAACACAAATAACCTGACTATAGTGTACTTTTTCGATAATCTGTTCATTTATTAAAAAATAACATCCACAGATACAGCACAGTACAGGCAAAAATATAGAGGTACGGAAGCCGGAGGTTTTACAACATGGTTTGTCGGGGTTTCTTCATATTACTGCAGTAGTGTCATTTTGTGAGTGCATTCTACAGTGAAAACCATTTTTTTAAGCACAAAAGTGTGCATAAGTCAAAATATTTTAATTAAAGTTCGGAATTGATTTACAATATTGTAAACCATAACAAATTTATAAAATAGTAGATAAAAAAAACTATAAAACTAAAACTATTACCAATAAAATAAACACACAGCTCCATATCACTGGAATAATGAGAAAATTATTGACCTGTGGAGCTTATAAAGGAATTGTGTCTAGTGTCTGTGTGTGCATTAAATTTGTTGTTGCATTTAGCAGAATAATCCACCTCTTAATACCACCACTTCTATCATGTCACAATTATAGAAACCATATATAAAAACGCAATGTAAAAGCAAGCAACCCACCCATTCCCTGGAGCAGTTTTGATTTTTTTCTCGAGTAAAATGACAAACACAAAAAAATCCTCAACTGAGATTCTGCTTATAAAATGTATTAATATGTGCAGAGAGAGTAGTTGTTACAAGTTTGGCTCTGACCTGGAAGCTGCCAAAAGACGAATGGGAATTTCATGGAAGAAATATTACATTTTACGTTGTAAATATATCGGTCACTCCATCTTACTGAAAGTGTTTCGGCCAGAAAGTTTTGAAAAATGACGGCTGCATTGATTTGTTGACATCCAATTTCAGCTCTTGAAGGTGCAATTTGAAAGAAATAGAGTACACAGCACAATTCTCAGCCATTGCTTTTTATTCTTACAAAACCATTAGGATACATCACAATTGGCGAAAAAAGTGTTTGGCGCGAGGCTATTTGCTGGACCATTGATACCAAAATACAGTACTGATTATACTCTTGTCACATTTATGCTACTCGAAAAGCACATCGAAAAAAAGTACAGCGATGAAAAGGATATCGACGTGGGAAGAGATGAAAAATTGACACTTAAATACAAAGAGATGAACTCCAGTCTGATCTTTGATTGATGTCGACGGCGAGGCGGGAGACTGCGGTGTGGGGTGTCAGATTGTTTTGTTTGGAAACATATGAGGCTCCTCATTAAGCAGCCAGTCAGCGTGATTCATGGAACCTCACAACCTTCGTCGGCGTGCATGTGATGTCATTTTTTTCACTCACTTTGCAATGACGGTTTGTGTGTGTGCGTGTGTGTGTATAAGTGTGTGTGACTGCATGTGGTGTATTTGCGTGCAAACACACACAAATCAACGGCTTCTATGATGGGCATGCCACAGAAGGAGGGTACTGTGGAGATGAGAATACAAAAAAACGCTTCCCTCACTCGTATTGGCACACGAGGAGAGAATAAACACACGCACGCACACGATCTATTTCTTTGTTTTTAACCTTCACGTTACATCTCCTTTTTATTGTTTAAATCTGCCAAATTCTGGTTCCGCCTGACGCATCTCTCTATTTCATTATTTGAGTTTCATTATATGTGGCCTCCTTCCGTCCTCGCCTCTCTATACATGCTTAATGCATCTAGGTCAGACATCAATCTTGTGCACAGCCCCTGACAAAGTGAATGGCTGAAGGCCACACCACGCACACACATACTCTCTCACACACACACACACACACACATTGTTGTTACCATGTCGACAACGTGTAAACAACCATCCGCAGGGACAACTGGATTGGTCTGGTCTTCAATAAATAATTATTTGTGTGCTTCTGAGGGGGCACGCTTGCACTATAGCAGGCCATTTGAAACTGACTTGAGCCAGATTTCCCCCTCTATTTCTAGTCATTCTGTTTATTTCTATTGTGAAAGGGGGTGGTTATCGTTTACTGCCACTGACGTACATATCCGTCAAGTACGTTTTTCAACAGGTAGGCATGGAAGAGGGTCTCACCCAGCTTGTCTGTGAAATTCAGGTTTGTAAAAAACATCGTAATGATTGACAGATACCTGTAGATGACGTCTTTGCATCGGTTTGGATTTGAAATCAGCACAGCTTTTGAGTTGAAGATAAAGATTAGGGGGTGAATCTCGGTATGTCATGTCGATAATGACGGGGAGAAATATAAATGTGTTGGAAATCAGACACGTTTCTGACACTTGAATTGTATTTAAATGTATGGTATAAACAGAGTAGCAGTAGGTAGTAGAAAGTGTGTGCCGCGATCGTGCGAAAAGATGACGCAGTAAATCGCGTGAATGATGAACACCATGTAAAATAGCCGCTGACATACAACTCAAGCCATGCGGTGAGTCATGTTCTTCTGCTGATTACTAAAGAAGGGAAAAAAGCCAGAAACGAACTTTTTCATTCTGTTCAAAGAAGAGAGTCTCTTCTTTTTTTTTGGGTGGGTTTGGTCCTTATATTGTCAAAAAAGAATCTGTGATTGAGTCAGTCAAAATGGTTTAAAAGGCTTTGAAAATGACTGGCATCGCGTTACAACAATCGGACGGCATGTCTCGATGGTGCGTGTGCATGCCGTGAACATTTTTTTCTATGTGGATCATTTCCAGTCGTTCCGATTATTTCTATTGTGCAAGGTGTCCAGGGCAAAAATGTTCACTCATTTCCAGTCGTTCTGATTATTTCTATTGTGCAAGGTGTCCAGGGCAAAAATGTTCACTGCAGCATTTCCGCTGAGAGGCTGCGAGCGTACCTGGCCGAGCGCAGTCTGAGTTCCTGGTAGCACTGTACAAAACTGTGGTAGATGAACGTGATGGGCAGCGCCAGGAGGACGATGCCGCTCACCACGCACATCCCTCCGAGCACCCGCCCTCCGACGGTGATGGGGTACACGTCCCCATAGCCTACCGTCGTCATGGAGATGATGACCCACCAGGCGGCGGCGGGAATGCTGGCATAGTCCTGGTTGCGCACGCCCAGGTCCAAGCCGTGCTCCAGCAACTGTGCCAGGGCGCTGTAGATCGCCATGGCGACGCAGACAAACACCATCAGCATCACCATCTCCCGGTAGCAGCGCCGCAGCGTCAGCCCCAGCGTCTGCAGGCCCAGGAAGTGGCGGGCCAGCTTCATGAGCCAGAACACTCGCATCATGCGCAGCGCGCGCAGGAACACGCCCGCCACCCCGAGCCCGGCGCCTGGCACGCCCGCCCGGGCCATCGTCATGGTGACGTAGTACGGCGTGATAGCCACCACGTCGATGATATTGAGCGGCCGCCGGAGGAAGTCCCACTTGTCCCGCGCCACCAGGAAGCGCAGGATGCACTCCGCCGTGAACCAGCCGATGCAGACGGCCTCCACTATCCTGTAAACAGGAAATGAGAGACACATTAGCTGCTATGGCGTTGAGACAATCAGTCTGCCGGCTAATGATGTGATAGCAGGAAGTGGAAGATGAAGGACAAGAAAATTGCCGGGATTTGAGCACAGCAGGAGTCAAGAGGGGACGGAAAGGGGGCGGGGGGGGGGGGGGGGGGGGTAGGGTGACACGTTCCCTGGCGCGTAATTACTCCATTGATTAGATGGGCAATTACAAGTGAATTACACCCAGCGCAAGCACACAAGCAAACCCAATTAGGCCAAACGGCATCACGGCGTCGCACAAAAAAATGCGCCCACTTGCAAGTATAAAGTTCATGTGCAAATACATATTAATGAAATCAATATGTCGGCACATTTAAAAAAATATTTTTGTCAATTTAAGTACAGCGTAAATGTCTGATTTGTGCATTTTGTTACAGTAGCTGACAATATCAAATATACTTTTTAGGAATAAATTTTAAAAATCCCACATTTGATGAACATTTCAGCCTACTATCTACTGTATTTGAATGTTGGTCCTGAATTGAAGAGGTGACTAATTGGACATTTAGCATCGTCCATGTGTTTTGAGGAGAGATTCCCAACCAGCGGAACGATCCAATTTCACCTCAGTGGTCAGATGTTTCTCATGTGAAATGGGTGCTGGGAAACACACGTTTTCCCCTGCAGAAATGAATTGCTCCCAAATTACCTGTGCTCCTCCACGGTGTTTTTCTTGGCAGTGTCCCAGTCGGGCAGCGTACTGGCGCACAGCATGACCATGGACACGATGACGAAGACGACAGACACGGTGGCCAGCAGCTGCGCCCCGAGCGACGAGTTGGGCTCCTCGAACGCCCTGCGCGCCCTCTCCAGCCACTTGCCGCGCTCGGTGAGCTGCATCACCGCCACCGGTTCGCCCACCAGACTCCGGGTCTCCTCCCCGGAGTCCACCACCTGCTCGGACAGCCCGACTTCGGACAGCCGCTCGTCCAGGCGCTTCTGGCAGCAGGCGTCCAAGTGCGCGCTCTCCAGCCCCCAGTAGAGCATCTCGGCGTAGAAGGACAACTCGCACACGCCGGGCACGAAGCGCAGTTTACCGGAGCGCACGTAGAGCATGATGAAGACGAAAGCCTGCGCGTGGCGGTCGAAGAAGAACTCGTTGCGCTCGCGGTCGTAGTCGTCGCACAGCTCCAGTACTTCCTTCTCGGTGGCGCACGCGTGGAGGCGGCTGACGCGCCTCAGAGGGAAATCCCGGATCACGTCGCGGGTGAAGGCGTAGCGGGTGCCCCCGACGTTCAGCACGCAGATGCTCTTCCCGAACTTCATGGCTCCTTCCTTCCTTCAGCGACTCCTTGCTGCTTCCATGGCGGATCCTGGGACACTTGCCTGGCGGGCGAACCTCCCCGTGCTGCTGCCTCCCCCCCCCCGGGGCGTGGTTGGGCTCCGAGCGGAGTTGGAGTGAAGTCGGTCGGTCGGTGGGTGTTGTTGCGCCCCTGCTGCTCTGCCCTCCTCTCATGCAGCCCCGGAGAGGACTCTCTCTCTCTCTCTCTCTCTCTCTCTCTCTCTCTCTCTCTCTCTCTCTCTCTCTCTCTCTCTCTCTCTCTCTCTCTCTCTCTCTCTCTCTCTCTCTCTCTCTCTCTCTCTCTCTCTCTCTCTCTTCGTCTATATACTGGATGTGCGTGTGAGCCTCGTGGGTTGCCTTGAGATACGAGGGTTCGGTGAGCGTGACCACGCTCCCCACTCAAAACACCCACCATCTTTCCCAATCGAATGGAAACGCCATTAATCTGTTCCAGCGTCCCCGCCCAAAAGAAAAATAGAACAAAAAGGTGTTTTCATAAAAAAAAAAAAAAAAAAAAATTATAATATTGTGCTTTATAAAAACATACAGTAATTACAAGATTAAATAGAATGTAAAGAATGTAACCGTTTTTGCCACATTGCATCAGTTCAATGTACATTGAGCTACTCCTTCTGGTGTGTGCACTTTGGCCACCTCGGGGCAGTATAATACAGCTAGTCAAAACCAGTCGCAGTATTACGGAAGATAAATAATATATGCCTGTGAGTACCGTAATGTCTGCATGTGTTGGTCCATCGTTTGTGTTCCAACATCTATTGCTTAAAGGGTTATAACAAAGCGAGACTGCTGCAATTACTTAGCCCATCTGTGGCATTTTTGCATTGTTTGTTAGCATGAAGCGTAATGGATTTATCTCAAGCGATGCAGTTGTTTTAAATGCAAAATAAGCAATTCACTTTGTTTTGTTTAGTTAGACAGTAACCTTCAATCGAGTGGCATTAAACAGCTCGTGGGGTGGCGACAATAGGGTTGTTGTTCTTGTTTCCAGGCGTGGTTGGTGAACAACCATCCTGCATACAAACCGGTTTTTCACCTGTCTGATAGCAAAACATTATCTTTGGAGGCGAGACGTGATAACATTGCGTGGCTGTTAGATTTATTATTTTTTTTTTTTATCCAATCAGATTTCAGCCTATACCTGTTGCCAGGTGAATCTAATTTCCCTAGCAATGTAGTAGCGCTAGCAATGAGACTGTTTCTTTAATCAGATTTCAAATTCATCCTACCTGAAACTCAGCATTATTCTCTTTCAATTGTTATTTTATTCATGTTGCAATGCATACATGTGTACCTAACAAAGTGTCCATTACATGTGCACAATGGATATAAAAAGTCTACACACCCCTGTTTAAGTGCCAGGTTTTTGTGATACAAAAAAACAAGACCAGGATAAATCATTTTGAAGCTTTTCCCACCATTAATGTGATCTTTAACCTGTACAACGCAGTTGAATTAAAAACATATTTTCCAGAGGTAGTGAGGAGAAGCGGTACAGAAAATGGATGGATGGATGGAAATACAAATAAACAACTGAAATGTAGTTGCACAAGTGTGCACACCGTCTTATAACTTGGATGTGGCTTGTGTTCAGAATCACCATTGACATTCAAATTTATGTTAAGTCAGTGCCTCTGATTATCCCCAAATGACTTCAGCTGTTCGAGGAGGCTTTTCTTGGCATTTATTGAATTTTTTTTGCTTTCTCGCAGAAGCCTGAAGGTTTTCTGCTAAAACTGACTCCTATTTGGAATTGTTCATAATTCCCTCCATATTGTCTCAGGCCCCAGTTCCAGCTGGTATTGTATATAACTGACAGCAAAAAGTTATTTGTTGTGCGTACTTTTTAAAACTTTTATTCAAGTATAGGAGTTGCACTTGAGTACTTAAGAACATTTCACAGTCTGTACTTTACGTACTGGAGTTGAATCAGTACTTCTGCGTTCACGTACATGTACTTCATTATTTATATTTCTAGCAACTTTCACTTTTACTCCTCTATATTCCACAAATAAAATACATTTACTGTGATACATTTCCCCTAATCTTCTTCATTACTTGTTATTACAAAACAAAACCACAAAAAAAAATAATAAAATAGTTTGTTGCGGAGCGATGACAAGATGAAAGCTTCTGCTCACACAACACCTCCAGCAAACAGATGATGCCCAAAACCCCCACAATGGTGAACTCCAGGGTACGTATAGGAAGTAATACAATACAATAGGAAGTAAATTCAACAAATCTAATAAATAAATACATAATTGGCACCCGTGTTTACCACATCCGCCTCACAGTTCTGAGGTTGGGGGTTTGAATCTAGGCTTTTAGCCTTACATGTGGACATAAGCGCAGCCAATTGCAGACACTATGACTTTTACTCAAGTAATAAGGTGACTTACTTCTACCAAAGTTCTTTTGTATTAAGAAAATTGTACTTTTTACCCAGGTATTGCTTGAAGATACAGTACTGCCTGCCCACCGCTGGGTTTCATCTAGAACGATGCACTTCATTGTCGTTACTACTCCTATTACGTGTCGTGTTTGGATGTGTACTTACGTGTTAGTGCGCGTGCGCGTGCCCGCCGCCTCCCGACGTCATCATTGGGGTTTTTTTCGGGTTGCGACTGTATTGTGACTGAAGGCTACTGTGTGAACGCCAGGCGGGGGGGGGGGTTTAATTGCCAAAAAAAAAAAAAAAAAAAAACACACACACACGAAAAACAATACCACCCCCCTTCCCCGATCGGGTGCACACATTCGAAATCCACCTTTTCTTTCTTAAATATAGCATTTATTAATTTATTCTTATGTTTTCTTAGTGGATGTTTTACCCTAACACTCCGGGAGGCAGAAATGGCGGCCAACATGTACCGGGTCGGAGGTATGTACGTCAATGTGGATCTTTTCTAGGATGGAAACTGTGGAAAGACGTGCAGTTTAGTCATTTTCTATTTTTATTTAATTTTTTTTTTTTTTTTTTTTTTTTTTTTTTTAGCTCGCGGGGTCATTCGAGCGCCGTTACTCTGCTAGCTTCGCGTTCGACGACCGGTTAAGAGCTTTCGCCCACCGCGGACTAGACGTGATGCGGGCAGGAAGAGAATTCTAAATATTTGGGCTCCAAAATGGGTCAGGCCTCGCGTTAGCCACCGCTAGCTTAGCGTATAATGTAAACATTTTCTTGACACCCTTTATGTTGCGCTTTTGCTTGTTTGAAACGTTAAAACCCGGTCGTGCAAACCGCCTTAATCAGCCAAATGTGTGTTAAATGTTATTTCGTAGCGACTACGAGTACGTGTGTGTGAGGCTGCCTTTGTATTTGCCTCCATTGGCACGCAGCCATTTAATGGCGAGTCCTTATTTAGCTAACGTTAGCACCCCAAAGGACGATGCTCATTTTTGTTTGTTCGCCGTTCCCGAGTTAGTTAGGTCACCGGCGGCGTGTTTCGCTCCACCGCCTCGCCGTGCGGCCAGCCACTAGCCCCAGCCCGGCGTCCCGGCCGCCGGCGCAATTAATTCAGGCAAATTGGCTTAGCCTCTTCGGCTAGCATGGCCACCGGAATTCATCAAGCGATTGTCTCGCTTCATGGCGTCAGGCCTTGATGAACACCTTTCCACACGCACACGCACACGCACAAGCATGAGCACGTCGCCATTTGAACAGTTATCACTCTACTATCCTCGTTAAGGTGTATTTGTACGCTCTTTGTCCTCACTATTATGACAATTCAGCGCACTAGTAAAGTATGACATTTCTGCACATTTGAAGGACAACTGGTATATTTTACAAATGAGACAAAACTGCACTAGTTGACATCTGTGTGCCGTGCTACTACAGTAGTACTACAAGTGAAGCATGCAAGCACACAGTTGCAAAGCAGTGCAATTTTGCCTTACTACTGAGGACCGGGGTCCAAATCCCGGCCCCGCCTGTGTGGAGTACCCATGTTCTCCCCGTGCCTGCGTGGGTTTTCTCTGGGTACTCCGGTTTCCGCCCACATCCCAAAAACATGCAGGGTAGGTTGATTGGAGACTCTAAATTGCCCGTAGGTGTGAATGTGAGTGCGATTGGTTGTTTGTTTCTATGTGCCCTGCGATTGGCTGGCGACCAGTTCAGGTTGTACCCCCGCCTCTCGCCCGAAGATAGCTGGGATAGGCTCCAGCGGACCCGCGACCCCAGTGAGGATAAGCGGAAAGGAAGATGAATGAATGAATGAATGAATAGTAGCCTATTATGTCGAATGTGTCCTGCTGGACAAAGAGGGTACTAGTACATGGACCTTAAGATGGCTATCAAGGACTTACTTGTAATGTTTTTTCCACTATTAGTGCCACTTTTGGCCTTCTAGTAAGCAACTTACTAGTTAGCTACTGTGCACCCTAGTTGTTGGATATCCAGCACAAGTAGAATGACTAAGATGCACTAGCACAACGACTGAATCTTACTTGTAATGTGTTTTCCACGACTAGTGCCATTTTAGCCTTCTAGTACGACCTTAAGCTGGATATCGAATAAATGCATACATTTATGGAAAGCGTTTGAGCATTTATTCGACACTTTATGGAAAGCGTTTTTAGCATTTATTCGACACCTTGATATCCATCTTATTGTCCATGCACTAGTACACTCTTGTCCTCCCTAATATGACAAGTTAAAGTACTAGAACGACCAGAGCAGACTAGAATGACTGCGTCTTTATTAGTAACGATTTTCCACGGCTAGTGCCGCTTTTGGGCTAGTAGTACGCAATTAAATGTTAGCAATGCTGCACTAGTAACAATACTAGGCCCAGTGGAAGGCAGTAGTGGAAACAATGTTACTACTAGTGCGCCTTAGTTGTTGAATCATACCCAATTTAAGGCCCATGTACTAGTAAGCGCTTTGTCCTCACTCGTAAAAAAGACAATTCATCACATTAGTAGGATGACAATTATTTCTTAATGTCCTTTTGTCCGAGTAGTACAACCTTAAACTGGATCAAGGATATCTAATGCATGCTCAAATGACTTCCCATCAATATAGTTTAGCGAATAGTTCTATTCTAAAGAAAACTTTACCATGTTCACTAGACATTTTGTGTTGTTATTTTACCGCATTTTCACATCAAGAGTTGCCAAATTCTACATTGAAGAAGTGCAAGGTACCTGTTTTCAAACCAAAGTAGTAGTACAATGACTGATGAAATCTTTTGGTGCCATTTTACTGTTTGAATGTTTTTTGTTTTTTTTTGCCAACAATGTATGAATTACATCTGGCCACAGATTTGATTTCATTAAAATATGATGATTGCTGAACAGATAGGATTAAGCGATTCCTTGTATTTTAGTTTTCAGCTTTTGGCTAAAAGAACGTGTGAATCTTTGCTATGCATTATTTGCTTTTAATGTTGGCTGCAATGACGTGTAAGCCAATTTTACTCATTTTTTCCCCCACATCTCATTCAGTTTTTGCGTTTTCAGATTACGTCTTTTTCGAGAACTCCTCCAGTAACCCTTACCTGATCCGGCGAATAGAAGAGCTCAACAAGGTATTTAACTGTTTCTCTCTCGTTTTTTTCGTGTGTCTCCTTCCGCTCCCTTAGGGGGAATGTTCAGCATTCCTTCCCATCGGCACCCTGGATTTGTATTTTGCGAGCTGAACTGGTCAGGATGTCGCATAAAGAGTGCTTGTAATGGAACGGTCAAAGACATAGGTGGTGATGTAATGACTGAGCAGCACTGTAGCCGTCGTGCATCAAATATTGACAGAGCGATGTTGAGCTTGTTCATTATGTTGCTGAGGCTGAAAAAAAAAAAACAATCAGACGATTGGTCGTAATGGACGTTACGATGAGCGTGATGTCATTTTGCTTGGAAGTAGAGTGGCTAGAGCAATGTCGTTTGTGACGCTCGTAGTTTTTCAGGGTTCTTTTTCTGTGTTTGCATGACAACAATCTTGTGAAAGGTAGTAATGCACTACTACCACTTTTTTTTGGGACTAAGTACCGTATTTTCACGACCATATGGCGCACTTAAAAGTCTTAAATTTTCACCAAAATGGACGGGCGCCTCAGAATGCGGCGCGCCTTATGTGTGCACCGAGTTCCAAAATCTGTAAATGTTGTTGTGTGACTTTGATGGGCGCTCCGCTTGACTGACTGGGAGCATTTCCTGCCGACACGCTGCTTATATAGAGGAAAGGCGGACGTGACTGAGGCCAGCATGCGGACGTTCAAGGGGGAAGGGTGCGCGTGAAAGAGGACGCTAAAGGCACGCCGCCAGTAGGTATATAGTGCCGGTATGTGCATTGTGCAAAACAACATCGGTTTGGCTAAGGACCCCCGAAAATGGCACCTACGAAGAGACACGCTTACGAAGCACAGTTTAAACTGCAAGCTATCATATACGCGGAGGAACATGGCCTTATGGTCGCGAAAATACGGTACTAACATTTGAGTACTCACCGATACCGAGTAGAGTTGCACGATTAATCTAATTTCAATCATGAACGATTAAATTATCCTGATTGCCGGCGATTGTTGTGGGTTAGTTTAGTTTACTAAGCAACCTGTATTTGCTTCCATTGAGCTGCACTCTGTGATTGCACTCTGTAATAGCATATTTTTTTCTTCATTCCCTTGGTAAATTTGAAATTCTCTGACAAAGTGTTTTTAAGTTATCTTATCATTTATTCTTATTTAAAGTTTGAATTTGCACTAAAAACGGTTTACATATTGTTTGTTGAAAAGTGCTACGATAAAAAACATGTTTTCCCCAACATGAGGAAACAACAAACAGACCTTTCTTCAACATTTTAACATTCAACTCAATGTTTTTCTAACAGTCTTGCCACACCCTTCCATCCATCCATTTTCTGAGCCGCTTCTCCTCACTAGGGTCGCGGGCGTGCTGGAGCCTATCCCAGCTATCATCGGGCAGGAGGCGGGGAACACCCTGTACTGGTTGCCAGCCAATCGCAGGGCACATACAAACAAACAACCATCCGCACTCACAGTCACACCTACGGGCAATTCAGAGTTGTCAATTGACCTACCATGCATGTTTTTTTTGGGATGTGGGAGGAAACCGGAGTGCCCGGAGAAACCCACGCAGGCACGGGGAGAACATGAAAACTCCACACAGGCGAGGCCAGGGATTGAACCCCGGTCCTCAGAACTGTGAGGCAGACGCTCTAACCAGTCGTCCACCGTGCCGCCGTCTTGCCACACATTTCACTTAAATGTAGCCTGTAACACAAGGTATTTCAGTTATGTAGTGTCTCAGTCTGAACACTTCGGGGCACTATGTAAAAGGAGTACATCAACAATAGACTAAGAAGAAAGAGTCTTGGTTACGGGGCGACGGTGCTCAAAACTCGGTAATTTCCGGACTGCTCACGGTTACGGCCGCTTCCGTCCCTGCCCGAGAAGAGCATCATTTGCAATCAGCTAAAACTGTAAAAAGTATCTCCACGCACGGCTGACATGGCTCCTACCTGGAAGGTATTATGTCAGACTGGTAAATGGTATCTTTGTGGCGTATCGCTGCATTTTTACAAGTATGGCTAATGTACAGACGTACAGTATTGGTGCCGATCCCGGTTTTGGTATTGGTGGATCCCGAGTGAAAAGTTTCTTGTACAGACGAGCACCATCTGCGACAGACACCACACATAAAGATTAAAAAAATCTGGCATTTAACAGTTTTAGTCATGTTGTGTATGGTGTGCTCAGATAATCTCAACACAGAACAGCACACACATAGAGTTTCCGTTCCAATCGACAAACAAATCCTCCGAGGCAGAAATCTCGGATGATCACACGTGATCTAACAAAACAGAAGAAGAAGAAACACTTCCTGCTATGCGCCAATGTTACCTGAGTGTTTCCGAAGGTTGCCGGAAGCGGGACCGTTGTTAAGTGGCAATGATGTCCCACAAAGACTTGCTTTGGAAAGTACTGTTTGCCGTCTGGTGAACTCACTTTTATTATTAAAAAAAAAAAAAAAACGATCAGGTAAGACATGTTTGTTTTTATTTACACTTGTTAGCTTGTTCTGAGTCAGGGCGCTTCTTGATAGGCTACCTTCTCTTCCACGTCACAATTCACAGCGTCGTAACTCAAGGGACGTCAGCTTGTAAATATAGAACGAGTTCAATATTTAAGATTGTTTCAGACTGTATAATTGGGACAAAATCCACTCTTAACAGGACACACATCAGATCTAAGGATAATCTTTTATATATATATATATATATATATATATATATATATATATATACACACACACACACACACACACACACACACATACACACATATAAAAGACATAAGATAGTCTGGCGCTTGACGTCCTTGGTCGGGAAAGGACAAAATCAGGACTAAAACAGCCTGATTGTCTTAACGTGTGTACTGTGCTTGAGGAAAATAATTTGAGTAAAGATGAGTTTACCTTCATTTAAATAAGTGGGGAGAGAGTCAGCCCAGGCCATCTAAAGGCTATGTAACATTTAAAACTCATTCACTGCCATTGACGGCTTTTGAAGTCAAATATCCATGTTAACTGGGAGGGCTGGCAGTGAATGAGATTATAATATTTGGATTATTTATGTATTATTGTTTTCTTCCATGTCATCACTGGCCAATATTGACACTTGTGTAGTTATTTCCTTGCAATTTTTGCCTCGCGCATGCGTATTGTTTTATCTGTTCCGTCAGTGTTATTCACAGATGCATAATGGATATTTGTCACTTGAAATTAAAATAGGTCCAAATTGGAATTGGGCACTTGGACCTGCAGTGTAAATCTAGCCTTTGTCATTTGTGAAGCATTGCTGTAATGTACCATATTATAGCATATCTAATTGTCACTGTAGTTTAGATTTACAACTGGTGTTTTCTAATGTGTTTATTTCTGTTGTTTGGCCAGACGCCCGCGTGTGTACGTCAGGGATCGGTGTATTTCGATTTTAGGTTTATATAAAGTCCTTAACCAGATACCAGAACCACCTTCTTTTTGAACTCCCTCTTTTGTCTTTCTAAAAGGTTAAGGCCGGAAAATTAATTCATTGTAATTAAAGCATACACCCTGTTTATCCTCAGTTGTCCGGACTTGACAGGAACATTGCGGTCTGTCTGTTAACGAGTTGCCTATGGTTTTAGAAGGGTTAACCCTGATCTAGCTTGTGTTTTGGCGGAGTGGCAACGTAAATAGTGCAATATCAAAAAAATAGACAATATTTGACTGATTCCTTAATGTTTGACCTTCTGGAAGTGACTTTTTTTTCTGTCTACCAATCAACAACGCTGCATGCAGTGTGCCTACTCCACCGCTGTAGATGATAAAAGTTATACTGTAGAAATAAGTAATGTCGGTGCACCCGGTTCACTCAAACTGTCATAACCTGTCATCCATTTAGTTTTAATTTTTTATTAATAGCAGCACAGTCGGCCTAATTACACAGCCAGACAATCAATCAATCAATCAATCAATTATGTGGTGAAATGGCAGTCATTACGACTCCCGGTCAGCTTGTCATTGCAGCTTTGACGTGGACACAAAGGCGAGCGGTTCTCATGGGAAATTAAGAAGCTTGTCGTATGAGGGCTGTATTGAGAGGGGAGGGTGGCCAAGTGGGCGAGGAGTAGTTTGTCACCTTTTTTTTTTTTTCTCACCTCGCCCCTCCCGTGTCTCCTCCTCAGACGGCCAGCGGCAACGTGGAGGCCAAGGTGGTGTGCTTCTACAGGAGGAGGGACATCTCGCACAGCCTCATCCAGCTGGCAGACAAACATGCAAGTAAGTGGAATGGCAACGACACTCGTCCTCCCTCCCCCCGTCTTATTAGTTAATAGTCGATACACTGATTAGCCTCAAGTTTAGGTGGACAATCTAGTGATCAAAACAAAATGCTCACATTTGACGACTTGGCAAGGAATTAGGAACAGTTCTCAGTGTGATGCAGTACAATTTACATCATGATAATCAGTACAAAACAACAATTTAAATGTTTGTTTATATATATATATATATATACACATATATATGTATGTGTGTGTGTGTGTGTGTGTGTTAATTTTTTGGGCTTTTATAATTCTATTCTATGACAGAGAAATCAGTGCAGTTTTGCTGCTCTTTCTGTAAAAGCCTAAGGTGCCATAAGATGACACCAAGCCCTGGTTAAATAGGATAGTGGGAATTGATGTCAAGGAAGTACGTAGAAGTGACACGTGTCGACTGTGAGACAAGCTTTGTATGTCGAGGAGGAGCTAAGTTTAGCCTGTGTAAGTTACGGAGCGTGTTTGCCGCATGTGCACTTTTTCCACATTTTTTTCATGTCTGAATAGGCCGTAGAGTATCACTAATTTACACTAATGCAGTCGTAAATCATAATTACAGTAATTTCTTTGAAAAACATTTCTTGGCCATAAATATAAAACAATTAATTGGCGCCGGTAAGTGAACGTGCCCCGTCAGGACGGTTGAAAATGAGGAGTCCCTGTACTGCCTGGAGGAAGTATGAAACAGAAATACAGTTGTCAGTCTGGCTTTTTTATGGGCCCCTTGAAGATAAAGTAAATATGTTCCTGTAGTCTAATAAACCTGAGGAACTTAAGTGTCTTGAAGGGCACGATTGACACGTTGCAGAAACCTAAACTACAGCGCTCTAAAAAAATGTCTCTTTTAGAAGCCCGCTAATATTCAATACCGTTTTCTGTCTGCTTATAAAAAGCGAAATGTCTCCCTGTGTTGCCATTTTGATGACAGCGATGACAGCTGCACATGAAG